>NC_057812.1:89296959-89344206 GCF_018294505.1 Triticum aestivum | reverse complement strand
CCCGCCGCGCCCGCGGCGCTCCGCCGCGCCGCGCCCGCAGCACTCCGCCGCGCCACGCTCCCGCGTCCGTACCATGGACGGCGACGACGAACTCTCCTTCGATTTCTTCTCGCAGACGGCGTCTTCTGGTGCTGCGATGCACCACATCGACGAGGACGGGTGGGGGATGACGCCCCCTCGTCTCCGGGGATCCACCGGCCGCGGCTTGGTGGCAGGGGGCTCGAGCGCGGCTCGGTGGCAGGGGGGCTCGGCCGCGGCTCGGTGGCCGGGGGGCTCGGCCGCGGCTCGGTGGCCGGGGGGCTCCGCGCTCCCATCGGGTTGGAGAACATCGACCTCAACGGCAACTCCGCCGTCGCCGCCTCCTACCCCAACATGGGCATGTACATGCACCTTTTTCATCCCGGGAGTGCGGCCGGCCATGGTGTGCCCCTCCAGCGGACCAGATCAGACGGCGTGGCGCAGCGGCAGGGTCGTCCACCTCGCCAAGGTCTCCCCCCCCCCCAGTGAGGGCCCCAGATCGTCGTGCCAAGCAGGTCGTCGCGACGTCGGGACGAGGTGGTGCTGGTTCAAGTCGCTCAGGCAGCGGCAGGCAGCGGCAGGCAGCGGCAGGCAGCACCGATCATGGTAGAAGATGTTGAGGAAGAAGATGAACCAGCTGAAGAAGATGTTCAGGAAGAGGAAGACGACAGCATGCTGAACCAGCATATCCAGGTACAATATTTGTCTAATTGTTGTGTTTGCTTGAATGAATGTATGTTAAGTGGAAAGTAGAAAGTAGAAACTACAGCTTGTTAAGTGGAAAGTAGAAAGTAGAAACTACAGCAACGTGTTCAGTTTGGACAAATGAAAGAAAATACTTGTTCATGCTACTTGTTCTGTCATATTTATCAAAAATAGTATACTTGTTCTGTTTTCTCATACATTTTTTTAATAGAGGCCAAAAAGCAAGGCTAACTGGACAGACAGAAATACATTGACTTTATGTGAAATAGCTTGTGAGGAAATAGATGCTGGCAATTACGCTGGTAGAGTTTGGAGCCCTCAGGCGTACAAGAATATGAGGGAGAAATATCGGGAAAGGGCAAAGCTGTGGCATCCAGGCAGGGAATTCAGGAACAAAATAACTAACTTGAAGGGCTTGTACAATGATTGGGTATGGTTGTAGCAGCAAACCGGCTGCGGCCGCGGCTTAAATGGCGAAGTGACGGCAACTGCAGATTGGTGGGAGAAAGAAATCAAGGTATTTTTGCTTATATTCTTGCTCCCTCTCCTTCAAGTGTTCATTTTTGCTTATGTTCCAATGACAGAAGATATATATGCTGATTTCTTTCTATTATTTCTTTTCAGGACAGACCAAATCTCAAGAAATTTAGAAATGGTAACCCTGAGTATATGCCCCTGTTACATGAGATATTTCATGAGGTCGCTGTGGATGGTTCATCTGCTGTGTGATTTCGACATGAGATTCACTTTTGTGCTTGCGGGGTGGCCTGGATCGGTCCATGATATGAGGCCATTCAAGGATGCTCTTAGCCGGTTTGATCACAAGTTTCCACATCCACCTTCAGGTACAAAACTTGATACTCAGTACAATAGTTTTATGCCTTACATTGACATTTGCTAAAATGCATTGCCATGAACAGGGAAATTTTATCTTGTTGACTCGGGCTACCCCAACAAACAGGGTTATCTTGCACCGTATAGGGGCCAAAAGTATCATTTTCAAGAGTTCCATCAAGGCACCATGCCGAGAGGTAAAAAGGAGTACTTCAATTATACTCATTCTAGACTACGCAATGTCATTGAGCGTTGTTTTGGAGTCTTGAAAAATAAGTGGAGGATTCTTTTCAAAGTACCAAGTTATCCTCTACGCAAGCAAACAAAAATTATTGTGGCATGCATGCCTTGCACAATTTTATTCGTGAAAATCATTTGGCGGACAAGGAATTTGATAGGTGTGACAATGATGAGAGTTATCAACCTCTCCTTGAGGAAACAAGGAGGAGGCGTCGTAACACTAGGGGTGAAGAAATGGAGCTAGATTCAGTGGATATGAATCGAGTGAGAGATATGATTGCTGATGGTTTGTTCAACAGGCGTTGAGAAATTTCTGATGTTATTTATTTCGTTTCCAACATGTAACGTTATGGGACAATTTTAATTTTCTTATGTGGACAGTTTTGATTTCCTTATGGAACAATTTCGTGAGGGATAGTCTGGTGCTTGTGTTGCTTGCGTGAGGAAAGAAAAAAAAGGTATTGAGAGCTGCTGTTGCATGGCGTGAGGGAGAAAAGGAACAGGACTTTGCTGCTTTCCTTCCTTGCGCGGGAGTATAGCGGTAGTTGTTGTTGCACAAGGGAGTGAAGAGAGATAAATGGAAGGGAGAGAGAAGAATTTAATATTGAGACATTTAGTGCTGACTAGTAGTAGTCACCTTCCAAATAGGGCCTGACTAAAAACTTTTAGTTTGATTACTACTAGTCACATGACTAGAGAGTATCCAAACTAAGGGAAGGAGGGAGTAGGTGATTTTTGGTGATTCCCGAGGTGCCACTTACCCATGTTGTAGTCTATCCCAAAATCTGCACATTGTTACAATAGGAATGCTACTCCACCGTCGACCCATATTTCCCCAACGACATTTTTTTACCATAACAATTTTATTCATCAAATAATAGCAAGGTCGTTTACATAGTGATGAAGAATAAAGTCAGGGACATTGGATTCCCAAGATTCATACTTATTAATGCTAAAACAATATTTTGCCAAGCAATCTGCTATCATATTTGCTTCTCTGTTGTAGTGGACAAAATCAATACTAGCAAACTTCATGGCCATGATTGGAACATCAGTTCCAAGACATTTGGATCAGAGATGTCCTCCAACGCCAATATACTGTCAGACTCGACGATGAATTTAGTGCAACCCAATTTTTCTGCTAGGATCCAACCACTTCGGATAGCCATAACTTGCGCTGAACCTGCACTAGTAACATGGGCGTAGCACACAGGTCCCTACTACCAAAAAATTACCTCGATCATCTCGAGCTGTCGCTCCGCAGGCCCTGTCATATTTTCCACATAAAATGAGGCATCAACATTGATTTTAACAACTCGCTCTCTTGGTTTCTTCCAGCTATGATCGATCTTGCGTATAGGCTGGTTTGGAGTATAAGCTCGGACAAAATTTGTAGCTAGAACCCATATAGACATTTTTTTAAAAAGGAAAATATATTAATATCACGAAGATACCAATTACACCCAGTCTCTGCACCTACAAGATGTCGCAAAGACATCCAAAATGCACAGAGCCAAAGAAAAAATAAAAAAGAAAGAAAAAAATGTCCGGCCACAGTGATCGACTCCTCTCAGCAGTCGCACACAAACCACCATCAAATACAACACCCGGAAAACATCAAAGGTCTCTAAAAGCAATGCCTTCAAGAAGGAAACAGTGCACAAGTGTCGTCGTCGCCTGATCCAAGATCTTAGGTTTTCACCCTGGAGAAGTCCGAACTCTGAAAACAATTCCTTCAACAAAACAATTGCCAAGCACAACCAATAAAGGCCAGACCTAAGTTTTCACCCTGAAAGTCCCGACTCAATATCCGAGGAGCACCACCAAAAATGAATTCCTCCTGTGTTGCCGCCTCCACTTGACATTGCTGCTCCTGAGAGTTATCAAACACCCGTATAGACATGCCTGATTGTTCTGCTGATAGGATTGACTCTCCTTTGTTATAAGATCTTCCCCTTTGTTATTTTCAATCAAACAAAAACAAAGAGAGAGGGGGCATTGCCGTGCTCTCTATAGGGTTCCGGGGCCACCAACTTTGTCGGCCCCATCAGCTCCAAAATAGACTAATTCAACGCCGCCACCTTTGCTGGAATTTTGTCTACTTTGGGCCTAGCCCAATAGCAGTTTCAAAAATTCTTAATAAATCCTAGAGGCCCACGCAGTCCATTCGTGCAAGGCAAGAGGTGGAACTAAAGTTTAGTCACAGATTGCTAGTTTAGAGGGAGTTGGACCTCTTTATAAGGGAGGTTCTTTCCCCACTTGTATGAGCATGAGAACAAGAGGGACATCCACGCGCGCTCCTTCTCCGCCGCCTGCCACGCCACGCCACGCCTCGCCTCGTCACGACGCGCCGCGCCGCGGGTTGCGGGAATGAGCCGATGTCTAAAATTTTGCCACGCACTACGGGTATACGAAAGGTCACACGGAAGCTGAAAAGATTTTTGCGAAAGTGGAGTTCGAATGCGAACGGTGGAGCCCTTCGGCTGCTGGTTGTTCGCTTCATCTCCGTCTCTTCGTTTCACCTCCCATCGCCGCCCTCTTGCCTCCTTCTCTTGTGCCTATAAAAGGGAGGTCGCTCCTTCCAGAGAGACGCACCAGAACTACTCCTTCCCTCGCCATCGGTTCCATCTCTGAGCTGTTGTTGTCTTCCTCATCCCGGCTTGCGGCGTGCATCGCACGTCGGGACAGTAGGCCTCCGAAACCGCACCTTTTGAGTCCTGTACGGGAGAAGGGTGATAAGGTTTTTGGGGAGCGCTCGGCGTGACTACTGGCTTCTTCATCACGGACTCCGACGATTACTTCCCTGACGACGACTTCTTCCCCGACATCGACAACCTCATCAACGACATGGCTGGAGAGGATGTCGACCCCAAGTCCAGTGCTTCTGCTGCTGTTGTCCCGTATGTGTGTCCTGCCACAGTTCTTTGCCCTAGTTTCTGCCCTACATATGTTAGGTTCTACTTCCTATATGCAACTTCATCTAGTGTCTGTTCTAGATGTGTTTAGTTCAAGTTCATATATGTAGATGCTATTTACTTTCTCTCTGTCAGATTGCATGACTTGCTTTATCTTTGCTATATTAGTCATGCTTTATCTAGTATTTCTGTTAGCAAAGTTATTTGGTAAATTGCTCATATTTCCAACAACCTCTTGTCCTCCTCGTATTCCGGTCAGCCCCTCCTTTGACGCTGCAAGCAGCTCCGCCTAAGCCACGCCACCCCAGATCGTGGTGTAAGCCGCCCCAAGGTCTCCCTGCAATGTGCGCACCTGACCACCACCATCTGCTCTCTTATTCAAGATCCCTGACTCACGACAGTTTGACCAACACCCTCCATGCTTATGTGTTCATTCCTGCAACAATAGGGTAAACATATGATTTGGTTTCCATTCTTCAAAATCGATAGCTGCAGTGATTTTCAGGAATCCACAATCACACGATTCTCACCAATCTCTAGCCCAAACAAAGGGGGGCTCAAACAATGGATGAGATCAAATATTCCTTTAACCTCCTAGGTAATAGGGGCCATCTTAAAAGAGTTACAGCAGTTTCATGCATGATGGGACACGGACCTTGGCATCCCCAATGGTTTTGATATTATTGTTGGTAAATTTTACCATGTAATTAATCTGATGATGCAGGTAGAAAATAAACGAAAGAGGGAACAAATTTATGTGTAGACAATCCACGTGTAAACTTAAAAATAAAAATTGAGAGCACTCTTTTGTTTGGTTGGAGGGCACTCTTATATATTCTATCACCTATTACAAAACCATTCAAATACACATTATTGAAGTGGTTATGTGGTAAGTTGTTTGTTAATGATACATATAATTTTATTTACATAACAAGTACAGGTTATTGGATAGTTGATTTCCTTTCCCCTCTCGCAAGGTGACAAGGGAAGGCCTTCTTCCCATTGGTCTCCACTGGCGATCCCGTGGACTCGCCTCCCCTCCGCCTGCCTCTCTGGCGGCCAGTGGCGAGGACAAGATTCCTTGTCCCACGGCTCCGACTAGTAGATAGGTGGGTTTAAGTCTTCGTAAAGGCAACGATTCTTCTCTAGAGTCAGTCTTATGGGCTTTGATCCTTCTCAAGTTCGTCCATCGGGACAGACTAGACAAAGTTCCGCCATAGATTCTAGCTAGCTCAATAGGGCAACGAGGTTAGGGTTTCTCGCCGTGAAACCAATGGCGTAAGTTGGTGTTAGGATCTTCAAATTAATCCAAGGAATAAATGGTGACAACTGCGGCTCTGAAGCGCTGGTCATTAGGGGCACGTGCACGAAGACTTCCATGTTGTCATCAATATGGTCAGGCCGACTCCGTTATGGGAGCAGGAACAACGGCACGTCGACAGCTTGTTCTGGCAGCTGCAATGATTTCTCAGTGGTTCATGGACCTCGATGTAATTTTTATTATATTTGAAGTGCTTTGTAATTGTGGTGACAAACCTGATTTTTTTTTTGGAAAAAATGTACAATTTGTTGGATGGCCTAAAGCTCTGATGAATTAAGTGTTGAATAGTGTGAATGTTTTCTTTATGACCTCTTGTAATTGGCGGTATCATATGTTAGTATCATGCATAATGATGTATGATAATATCTCAATATTGCATAGTATCATAGGTTGACATTTTATATGACCTTATTTTTCTAGACGATTCATATTGGCACCACATTTAATATGATATGTTACGATAGTAGGATCTTTATCTTTTCTTGTCATTATTAAATGGTATGACGACTCAACACTATGCTTAGTTGGTATTGTATTTGGTTGCATGATACTATGCTACGATACCCATTGTGGGAGGTTTAAGAATATAGCTTCCCACGGTTGACCGGTTTGAGCAAAAAAATTTACCAGCCGTGACAGTCTAACCAATGAAAACTTGAGCACTAAGCAACAATTCTTAATTGCTCGACCCTTTGGTTGAGCTGTCGCACGAAGTATTGCCCGCGCCGCCGGCGGCCGGGCGTGTTTGTATACTCTCTCTCTCTCTCTCTCTCTCTCTCTCTCTCTCTCTCTCTCTCTCTCTCTCTCTCTCTCTTCCAAAATAATTAATATCATAGGATTATCTTAAGTCAAACTTTATCAAATTTGACCAAATGTATGTAAAAGTATATCAACAATACAAAATCAAAATTACTTCAATAGATTCACTATGAAATATGTTTTCATATTATACATATTTGTTATTGTAGATCTTTGAGGATTTTTCTATATACTTGGTCAAATTTATTAAATTTCATCTCCGATGGCCTTTGCGCCATGGAGTTGCGGAGGATCTCGCCCCCCCTCCCCCCTCCTCCGGTCACCGGGGGGGGGGGGGGGGTACCCCGTTCTCGTTTTTGTTAGGTTCTATGACGTCTTGGTTGGGGCTGTGTGGCTGTGGCGATGTCCCTCTGTAGGAATAATGTCTCTCAAGTCCTATCCCCGTCCCAATGGTGCGATTAGCGTCGCCGGATGATGTCTGGAGATGTGTCTCCGTCGGGTCTTATGAGATTCGGTCGGTGCTGGTCTTCGCGGTGGATCTATTTGGATCCACTTTTTGTTCGGCTTTGTTCGTGTGGTTGCTGGTTTGATCTTTCAGATCTACAATTCTCTTCATCGGCGATTGTTGCTGCTCTAGTGCGCTGCACCTTTGGGGCCTTAGCACGACGACTTTCCGACTATCTAATACAACAAGGTTTCCCCGGCTCCGATGAGGGAGGGGCGATGACGGAGGCGCGCCTTCGGCTCCCTCTAGTATTTGTAGTCGTCGCTGGGTGGTCCATGAACTTGGTTGTAATTTTTATTACCTCTAGTGTTTTCTATACTGCCATGATTGAAGAATAGACCGAAAAATCCTAGAAGAATCCTCAAAGATCTAGAATAACAAATATGTATAAATGTTATATAAAATTTATTTTTAATTAAAATTTGACTTAGGAACTTCAATTATTTTGGAATGAAGGGATTACAAAGGAATCACTTCATATACGATATTTAGATTTTTATAATTGTTAGATGGATGGTTGTGTCCTGCGTTTTCTATCAATGAAAACTAATACTATAATTATATGCAAACGCACAAACTTGATGTTCTCAAGTCAATTGGTTCTCTTTCATGTGAAATGAATTTTTGGCTTTCCATTCTCGTTCCTCTTCTTTTCTTTGTTTGAATTTTTAAGATTTGCATAGGTAATGTTTGCTAAGCAATTAGGCCATCCACTATAATGTTGATGGTATATTTCATCTTATCATTACATATTATTCCTCTCAAAAGAAAAATGATATATACAGAAATATGTGAGTACACATCAAATGAGTCGTCAATCAGTTGTCATTGTTCTCGGCGTGGAGAAGAAGAGATTTTTATTTTATGTCACTAACAGGTGAAACCCATCGTGTTTGTAGATTCCATCTTGACACATTTTCTTTCGTGTCTCTAGGACATTTTCGGAGAGGCTTTATTCACAAAGTAGAGGAACTATGCTCATGTACACGGATGCTCAGTCCTAAGAATCCATGTCCTTCTGGAGCTGTATAAATATATAAAACAAACTCTCTTTTTTTGAGGCAAATATAAAACAAACTCTGCTCTCCAATTATGGTACAATCAGGTTAAAGTAACTGAGTATTGCAATCAGTATTCCCCTTTTTGATACCCTAGGCCTTTCTGGATCATGCAACTCAAAAACTCATAATAACAATCACCCGCTGTTGTATGCTAGAAGAAATCTTCCAAGGGGTGATTGTCTAAAGTTGACTACTTGTCATCGATTTCTCTTTGGAGATATGAAAGAGGGGCTCAGATGAGTGGAGTACACATCCTAAAGGAAATGTAGTACATACCGTAGAATTGTAATATGTGATATGGTGTAATGCCTTGCTTTCTTAATGATGCTAGGCATTCCGAATAATCCTATGAGCTTTGCATAATGAATGGGTTACAAGTTAAACAAAAACTAGTTTGTTGTATACAAGTATTAGAAGTTCATCATGCAGTCTAGAACAGTTCACTAAGGAGAAAAATAACAGTGTTGTGTATGTTCCATAAAACAAATACTATACAAATGTCTTATATTAAGGTACAGAGATGTTGAAGTGCAAAACCATCTTATATTAAGGTACGGAGATTTTGAACTGCTAAAACGTCTTCTATTAAGGCACAGAGGTAATACATAACATTACAGAATTGACCAAGAGGCATTCTGCCATAGAAAAATATGTGCTCTTATTTTTTTTAAAGTACGCTTGTTCCGCCTCGGAGTACATCAGCATCCTTATGGAAGTTCACCTCGTCTCGCACAAAATTCTTTTCAAAAAAGATAAAAATAATTGCAGTTCACTTGGTGCCATCCACGCAACCCAGACTCGTTAATAGAAAAGTTAGAAAAAATAGTAATGTAGTTAACTTTGGTTCGTGCCATATAAAAAAGTTAAAAATGACAAAAAAATATAAGAAATTCATTAAAAGTGTAGTTCACTAGCACCGCCTTTGCAATCCATACAAGTTAAATGAAAAAAGTCAGGAAAAGAAAAATCAAGCAGTTCACTTTGATCCTTGTCACATTTCTCCCCTATGTGAAATACATTCGCCCCGCACGGTTACCATGTTTTTCGGAAAGAATCAAGTACATTGGCGTCCTCGATTCGGTTGATCGTCAGCGGAAATTCACATGCGACCCAAAATATGCATGAATGGAACTTGAGATTGTCGTTACATGAAAAAGTTTCTCTTTGTCGATATCTTTCCAACGATGTATCATTAGTGCCATTCCGACAAGTGGTTTACAATAGTAAATAAAACACAATCACTTGACGGTACGGCAACGTGTTTGAAATTATATTTAAACTGTAAGGAAACAAATAAAGTGTTCAAGAAAACAAGATCATCATAATACATGAGCTAGTCTTAAAGCACGACTAGGGATCATATTAGTGCGGCTGGGGTTGATTTGAGCCTCCATGTGCATCGCTGGTGGCTGTGGTGCAGGTGAGTCTCCCAGCGGCTGCTCACGAGGTTTGTGGCTGGGCGCTCCTTTTCTCGTTAGATCAAATCGACGAACGCCATCGGGTGTTGGATTTGCATGATTTTCTCTTACAGATCTGATCGTGGCGAAACCGACTGACCCGTGATGTAGATGCCCTCAGAGCCGGCCCTAGGGAGGGGTGCGCCCTGATCGTGGCATGTACAATGATGCTATTTTAAGAGTGTCACATAGGATAAATGATGATGTGAAAGAAAAAGAACTTATATGAAAAGACTTGTCTTCTCTTATTTAAGAGAAGATAAGAGATGATCTCTTAGCAAGGAAACAGTTTCGCATTACACTTCTAAATTCAGCCAATAGTATCCACGGCTCAAAAAAAATTGTATCCCAGAAATAAATTACAGGAGTATAACTCTCGTGCTGCAATTAAACCTCAAAAGGTTAAAAAAAAACTCTCATGCTGTAATTTCAAGAAACGGCCGGGAATATTTCAAGAAACCTCAAAAGGAATATTTAGCACACGTCTCCTTCGTCTCTTTGCTCATTTCTTCCATTGTCTTGGGTACCCGGCCGGGAATATTTCAGAAGCTCCACGGAGATGCGCTTCGTGCTTTGCGTGGCCCTGCTCGCCGCAGCTGGGGTCATCTCCGGTTTGTCACGATCTATGGATCATCAGCCTAGCCAGCTCGTTACAATCGACTCATAGTACTTCATACTTGGTTGATCAAACTCAATTGTACGTAGGTGTGGCTGCAGATGAAGCGTTCCTCCTTGCGCACGACGGCGACGCCACCACCCACCACCGGAGCCGAAGCCGGACCTTGCTGGATGCTAGCAAACCATGCCCGGTGGACTTTGCGGCGGCGAACTATACCGTGCTCACCAGCCGGTGCAGTTGGCCCCCGTTCGATCCGTCGCGGTGCTGCCCGGCGTTCAAGGACTTTGCGTGCCCTTATGTCAACTATTTGAACAACAACAACGACTGCTCAGTTACCATGTTCCAATACATCCACTTCTACGGTAACTACCGGCCGGGGCTCTTCTTCCACAACTGCAATGAAGGCCCCAAAGGCGTCGAATGCCCTGACGACACCCCTTTGTACAGACCATCAACGGCGCCGCCTCCTCTCTGAATAAGTTACGAAAATTCTCTCTCAAAGAAAGAACAAGTTACGGAATTGGGAAATTAATGGATGTGTTACTGATATATTTATGGTTACTACACGTTACTCCGTGTGAATAAGTAATGAAAATATAAATAAGACATATATGATTGTTCTGCATATATGCATATACTTGTAAGATTAGATGAAAGCGTTCCTACTCCTCGCGAGGAGCCGCGTGGTATATATTTATGTGCGACAAGAAAGCCCCTGTTCATGGCGTACAAGGCAAGAGTTGATCGCTAGGATACAACTCGTACAGGAAAGAAGAGAACAGGAAAGCTACGAGAGGGAATAGAGATAAGAGATGGTTGAGATTACATCAAGTTTAAATCATATCATCTAACACCCTTCCTTAATCTCAACTGTCCTATATTCAAATTTCTCTTGAATTCTTCAAATGGCTTGACTGGCAATGTTTTAGTAAAACCGTCTGCCATTTGATCCTTAGAAGGAATAAATATGTCCAATTTCTTCTCTGCAACTCTTTCTCGCACAAAGTGAAAATCAATTTCAACGTGTTTGGTTCTATCATGAAAGACTGGATTAGCAGAAAGATAGGTTGCTCCCAAGTTGTCACACCACAGACAAGATGCACAATGTTTCTTAGTTCCTAACTCATGAAGTAATGACTCCAACCAAATAATTTCAGCAGTAGCATTTGCTAAAGATTTGTACTCAGTTTCTGTACTTGATCTTGAGACTATAGCCTGTTTTCTGGCACTCCGGGAAATAAGATTAGATCCAAAAAATACTGCAAATCCTCCAGTTGATTTTCTGCCATCACTACATCCTGCCCAATCAGCATCAGAGAAAACACTAACAAGAGTGGAATTGGAGCGTTTAAACTGAAGACCCAAGCTTGCAGTATGCTTGATGTATTTTACAATCCTTTTAACAGTTGTCCAGTGTGCAGTGGTAGGTGCATGCAAATACTGACAAACCTTGTTAACAGCAAAGGATATATCTGGCCTTTTCAATGTTAAATATTGCAAAGCTCCTACAGTACTCCTGTATCTTGTGCTTTCTTCTTCCTTAAAAGGTTCACCTTCAAATGTTGAAAGTTTCTCCGAAGAAGATAATGGTGTAGGTGATTGCTTACAGTCCTTCATCCCCATCCGAGTTAGAAGTTCAGTAGCATATTTTTCTTGATTCAGTACTATGCCATCTTGAATATTCTTAACTTCAATACATAGGAAGAAGTGCAGATTACCAAGATCCTTGAGAGCAAATTCTGAACTTAGATCATGTAGAAGAGCATTAGTGGCATTTTGTGAAGAACTTGCAACTATGATATCATCAACATATATTAGCACAAATATAACTATGGTTGCCCTGTTATAGATGAAACATGATGTATCGGCCTTGGATGCAACAAAACCAAGGTGCCTCAACTAAGAGCTCAATCTTGAGTACCACACTCTTGGTGCTTGTTTCAAGCCATAAAGAGCTTTGTCAAGCTTGCACACATAGTGAGGTGGTTTTTTATTCTCATACCCAGGTGGTTGTCTCATGTAAACCTCCTCTTCCAGAACACCATGAAAAAACGCATTCTGAACATCTAGCTGCCTCAAGCTCCATCCCCTGGACACGGCAATAGCTAGCACAAGTCTGATAGTTGCAGCTTTAACAGCGGGACTGAAAGTATCTTCATAATCTAAACCATAAGTTGTTTAAAACCTTTTGCAACTAGACGTGCCTTATACCTATCAATTGAGTCATCTGCCTTTTTCTTGATTCTGTAAACCCACTTACAGTCAATGATATTTTTACCTTTCTGTTCTGGTACAAGATGCCAAGTCTTGTTTCTCATAAGTGTAGAGTACTCTTCATCCATAGCACTTTTCCACTTTGGATCTCCAAGTGCAATCTCTAAATTTGTTGGTTCTCCTGCGATACACAACATGCCATACGATATAGTACCATCAGTTCTAATTTTTGGGTTTCTTATACCTTTTTGTAGTCGGGTTGTAACACGTGAGATGACTGCTGGTTGAGGTTGAACAGGACGTGTAGGTTGTTGCACAGGAGATGGTGTAGAAGTTCCGGCCACAGAAGATCCTGGAAAAGAATTTGACCCGCTTTGCACAACGGATCCAGGCCCAGAGCTGGTAGCCTCCGATGTGGCCGAAATTGCTACTGCTTCAGCGGTGGTGGCCGTAGAAGATCCTGCACTCTCCTCTATGTGCGTCTACATGTGGCGCGTGGGGCACAATGACCTCGAGCCTAACGCGCCCAAGCCTAGTAGTTTTGGCGCTAGTGCATGCCCGCGCGTGGGACGCGGGACCGACGCTGTAGGTGGAGACGTGGCGCTCGTTCGCTGGAAGGACCGACTCCTGACTGGCGCATGATTCTGGGCAGATCCCCGCGCGCGATCCGAGGGATACTAACGCACAGGAGTTCCAGGTGACGTCGGATCCTCCTCGTATCCAGCGCCCGCATCTTCTTCCTCCTCATGAAATATAACATCATTTTCTGCCAAATTTTAATCATTTTGTGCACCGTTTTCTGCATCGTTTTCCTCCGTGTATTCTCCATGATCCTGCACATGTAAAGACACAGTACCAGCACTAGCAGAATTATCATTTTGGTTAGTACAATTGTCGCCCCCATGATCAAAACTTCGTAAAGTGGGTGGAAGAAGAAGGGTTTCTTTTCTAAAAAGAGCTCCGGCATTAGGATGAAGAGACGCAAAGGGAAAAACAGACTCGTCAAATACAACATCGCGAGAGATGTAGACCCTACCAGTAGAGATATCTAGACATTTAACTCCTTTGTGAATTGGGCTATACCCAAGAAAAGCACATTGCTTTGAACGAAAAGCAAGTTTGCATGTATTGCAGGGTCTAAGGTTGGGCCAGCATGCACAACCAAACACGCGGAGAGATTTGTAATCAGGAGTAATGCCATAGAGTCGTGTTATAGGACTCTCAAACTTGATGACTTTACTAGGGAGCAAGTTTATGAGATATGTAGCGGTCAAAAAAGCTTCATCCCAGAATTTGAGTGGCATGGATGCATTTGCTAGTAGGGCTAACCTACCTCAACAACATGGCGATGTTTTTTTGCAGAACCATTCTGTTGATGAGCATGTGGACATGGAACATGATGTGAGATGCCAAGTTGCTGAAAGAAAGAATTGAGTTTCTTGTATTCGCCACCCCAGTCAGTTTGCATAGCAACGATCTTAGTGTTTAGTTGTCTTTCAACAAGATTTTGAAAATTCTTGAAAACTTGAAACACTTCAGATCGTTTCTTAAGAAGATAGATCCAAGTAAATTTTCTACAGTCATCAATAAAGCTTACATAATATAAGTGTCTACCAACTGAGACAGGAACTAGCCCCAAACATCTGAGAATACAAGTTGTAAGGGTGCAGTAGAGATACTGGTAGAAATAGGATATGGTAGTTGATGACTTTTAGCTTGCTGACATGGATCACAAACTGACTCACTACTAGACTCATGAGCATGGGGAAGCTTATTTTCGCTAAGAACATGTTTAACAATAACTGATGAAGGATGACCTAATCTACTATGCCACTTTGCAGAAGACGGCTTGATGACGACAAAAGCTTGCTTATTTGACGATGACGACGACGATGATGATATAAGTGGGTAAAGACCTCCCACACACTTGCCCCTAAGAAGTACTCTCCTCGTGTCCAAGTCCTTAACCAAAAAGAAGTAAGGATAAAATTTAGTTAGAACACGATTATCAAGAGTAAACCTATGAACTGAGACAAGATTTTTTGAAGTTTCAGGAACATATAGGATCCTATTTAGATGCAAGTTTTTCACGGGGGTTTTGACAACTGAGCGACCAACATGAGTAATTTTCATACCAGAACCTCTTGCGGTGTGAACTTGGTCCGGTCCATGATACTTGTCCCTGATGGTTAGCTTGTCCAGCTCACCCGTGATATGATTTGTTGCTCCAGTGTCCGCGTACCAGTTGGTGTCGATGCCATAGCTGCTGGTGACGGCATTTGCCTCCTTATCTTCATAATCATCTTCCTCATAGCAATCCCAACATTCACGGGCACCTCCTACATGAAATTCGTAACAGATTTGGCACTGAGGTAATCCCGAGTTGGTTGTTGACGTTGCTGATGCTGCTGTTGTGGACGTCCTCGGTAGTTTCTGCCACCGTTGGTGCCGACACCAGAAGGAGTGGGAGGATGCCTTCCTCTTCCACGCCTCCTATTTCCTTGGCCGCGGCCTCTGTTGTTTTGGGCACGACCCCTGTATGCCAAGTTTGTTGAAGAGTTGAAGCCGACACCTTCTGCCCCATCGCCCAACATCTCCATCCGTTGATCAAAGGCATAGATTTGGGCAAAGAGTTCATCGACACTGGTGGATATCTTGACAGCGTCGATGGCAGCCACCACGGGATCATAGTCGCGGTCGAGACCTGCGAGTACATAGTCCACCATCTCGGGATCTGAAACTGGATGACCTGCTGCTACAAGTTCATCCCCGAGGTTCTTCATCTTGGCGATGAAGGAGGAGCTGGACATCGTGCCCTTCTTGGTGGTGGTGATGGCGATCCGCAGATTTGTAATACAAGTTTGTGACTGCGATGCAAAGATTGTGGTGATTGCAGTCCATAGATCATAGGTATTTTCCTTACCAATAACCTGTGCAAGAATCTCTTTTGAGAGAGAATTCAGCAGATGACTAAGGACTTGTTGATCCTTCTGCAGCCATGGCACATACAGTGGGTTTGGCACCGCAGCCATGGTCTTGTCTGACTACTGCTGCTCCACCGTGGATGGGGGCGCGGCGTCGGTTCCATCTAGGAGCCCATTGACCTGCGCTCCTCGCAGGCCGGGCATCACTTGGGCTTTCCATAGGAAATAATTCCCCTTTGTCAACTTCTCAGCCGACGGAGGACCAAGGCCCATAGGAAATAATTCCCCTTTGTCAACTTCTCAGCCGGCGGAGGACCAAGGTTGAGGACGACTGAAGTCGAGGAAGCCATGGAGATGGAGAGGTTTCTGGTAGCTAGATTGTGAAGAGGATGGCTCTGTATACCATGTAAGATTAGATGGAAGCGTTCCTACTCCTCGTGAGGAGCCGCATGGTGTATATTTATGTGCGACAGGAAAGCCCCTATTCGTGGCGTACAAGGCAAGAGTTGATTGCTAGGATACAACTCGTACATGAAAGAAGAGAACAGGAAAGCTACGACAGGGAATAGAGATAAGAGATGGTTGAGATTACATCAAGTTTAAATCATATCATCTAACAATACTTATTACCTTCTGTACAAAAAATGAATTACCAGTGAAAATTTCACGTCGATGATGCACCTTGCGAACGTCAGAGGGTGTCATCATGACTCCGCCCGTTTTGCCCGGACTAGAGGTAACACATCAAGCACACATCGGTTTTTTTGGAACGAAGACGCACGAAGCGACCGATTTTAAATTAATAAAGCCCCAAGGAAGCATCCACACAAATAGTTCAACATTACAAACCGAAGAAAACATAAGTTCCGCGGGCTCGACATCCCGGCAAAGGCTAAGAACCAAGTAGTTTAAGGATCACAAAAGCGGAGCGAAACATAGAGCTCAACGCAAAAGACTCAAGCTTGCTGTCCTTCTTGTCGCGATTTCACCATGCATAGCTTGATCTGCTGCATAATCTCGGTCATGCGGTCCTCATCACGCGTCTTCCCCAACGGTGCCCAAGCCTGACGATTCCAGATTCTTGTTTGCGAGATGAAGCTTGGCGCTTTCCATGGAGGACAGCTCCCCCAGCTTGGCCTTGGCCCGCACACTGGGAGCCCGTTGCACCACTGGTGTCGCCTTGGAGCGACTGGCCTTGCTGCCCGCTTCGGGCGCTCCCAAAGCCGCCCCTAGATCCCCACCGAGCATCGCCGTCGCCGTCGAATTGGACATTGCTTGCTTGCTGGCCGGCTTTCTGCCAGCCGTTTTCTTGGCCTGATGACCAGAGTTGTTGGAGCCACGCCTGGGCGCATGTGTCATGTCGCAACCTTCGTCCACCACACACCCTGAGTCCGTCCCCGTCACCACGAGAGGAGAGGATGACAAGAGAGCAGCAGAGGGGGCCCCAACCACCTCGTGTAGCCCGGCCATCTCCGGGATCTGGGCCATGATGTTGGACCCATACTCGTCAAAGGACAACGCGAGGGAGCGGGCCAGCAGCGGCACACTCACCGCCGTGTCCTGGGTCGCCACCCCCGTGGCCCCAGCATCGGCCGACAAGGCACCCAACTTATCCCAAGTCTCAGTGTCGATAGAAGTATCTTGTAGGCTGCTACCTCTTGAGCATTGCGTTGAATTTTCTTGAAGAGGAAAGGATGATGCAGCAAAGTAGCGTAAGTATTTCCCTCAGTTTTTGAGAACCAAGGTATCAATCCAGTAGGATATTATGCGCGAGTCCCTCGTACCTGCACAAAACAAATAACTCCTCGCAACCAATGTGATAAGGGGTTGTCAATTCCTTCATGGTCACTTACGAGAGTGAGATCTGATAGATATGATAAGATAATATTTTTGGTATTTTTGTGATAAAGATGCAAAGTAAAAAGCAAAGGAAATAACTAAGTATTGGAAGATTAATATGATGAAGATAGACCCGGGGCCATAGGTTTCACTAGTGGCTTCTCTCAAGAGCATAAGTATTTTACGGTGGGTGAACGAATTACTGTTGAGCAATTGACAGAATTGAGCATAGTTATGAGAATATCTAGGTATGATCATGTATATAGGCATCACGTCCGAGACAAGTAGACCGACTCCTGCCTGCATCTACTACTATTACTCCACTCATTGACCGCTATCCAGCATGCATCTAGAGTATTAAGTTCATGAAAACAGAGTAACGCCTTAAGCAAGATGACATGATGTAGAGGGATAAATTCATGCAATATGATAAAAACCCCGTCTTGTTATCCTCGATGGCAACAATAATACGTGCCTTGCTACCCCTACTGTCACTGGGAAAAGACACCGCAAGATTGAACCCAAAGCTAAGTACTTCTCCCATTGCAAGAAAGATTAATCTAGTAGGCCAAACCAACCTGATAATTCGAATAGCCTTGCAAAGATAACCAATCATACATAAAAGAATTCAGAGAAGATTCAAATATTGTTCATAAATTATCTTGATCATAAACCCACAATTCATCGGTCTCCACAAACACACCGCAAAAAGAAGATTACATCGAATAGATCTCCACAAGAGAGGGGGAGAATATTGTATTGAGATCCAAAAAGAGAGAAGAAGCCATCTAGCTAATAACTATGGACCCGAAGGTCTGAGGTAAACTACTCACACTTCATCGAAGAGGCTATGGTGTTGATGTAGAAGCCCTCCGTGATGGATGCCCCCTCCGGCGGAGCTCCGGAACAGGCCCCAAGATGGGATCTCGTGGATACAGAAAGTTACGGCGGTGGAATTAGGGTTTTGGCTCCGTTTTTGATCATTTGGGGGTATGTAGGTATATATAGGAGGAAGGAGTACGTCGGTGGAGCAACAGGGGGCCCACGAGGGTGGAGGGCGCGCCTGGGGGGGAGGTAGGCGCACCCCCTACCTCGTGGCTTCCTCCTTTATTTCTTGACGTAGGGTCCAAGTCTCCTGGATCATGTTCGTTCCGAAAATCACGTTCCCGAAGGTTTCATTCCGTTTGGACTCCGTTTGATATTCCTTTTCTGCGAAACACTGAAATAGGCAAAAAAAACAGCAATTCTGGGCTGGGCCTCTGGTTAATAGGTTAGTCCCAAAACTAATATAAAAGTGGATAATAAAGCCCAATAATGTCCAAAACAGGTAGTAATATAGCATGGAGCAATCAAAAATTATAGATACGTTGGAGACGTATCATAGGCTATCCTCTTGGTCCTCTCCCATGTCTTGCATCTTGGAATCCGGATCCGCTGCAGTGTTAGGGACCCTGCCATCTCCCTGTTGGGTGTTGCCAGGACCAGCACCGCCAAGCCTAAAGCTGCCTGGTGGCCGTGCTCCCCCCGCCAAGTCAGAATCCTTAGGCGGAGGGTTGGAAGGCCCAGCTCCGAGCACCGCCCGCTCGCCACCGCGTTTGGGGAGCACCTCGCGCTCCACCTTGATCTGGAAACCCTCGTGATTGAACCACACTTCCACAAACCCGTTCAGCTTCTCCAGAGCCTTGCACGCTATCTTCATCCTCACCGGTCCCAACCTGATGAGGGACAGCTCATCCACCACAATTGGTCGACCTAGCATCCAGAACTCTTCCTTGATGCGGTCCTCGCGCATGTGCTTCTTAGGGATGACGTGCAACCCTCACCCACGTCTCGGGCATGGCCATCGGCTGCACCTCCTCGTGAAGCATGTCCCGCACCATAGCAGTGATGTCATTGATGGACAAGAACAACTGAGTCACTTGCCAATCCCAGTCCCCGGTCACCATGTGCTGCAGCTCTTGCTTGAGGATGCAGAGGTTGAGCTTCCCAGGCTCCACGGATAGGATAGCTGCATTCTCGATTCTAGCATCCACGGGCAAGTCAGCCTCGGCATCCTCATCGAACTCAAGGTAGAAAAAAACATCGCCTGAGATGGCACTGCCCATGATCTGCAAGTGCAGTTGGCGGTCACACGACGGGCAATGGGGGGAAGCATGACCCTCTTCCTTACAGAGCACGCAGAGAGGCTTGAACTTGCACTTGGATTGAAAGTGGCCCAAGCGCCCACACTTGAAGCACTCGACGTCGGGGACCTCCTCCAATGGAATGGGCTCCTCCGTCGTGCCCTTGGACGAAGAGGGAAGCGCCATCGCCAGCGGCTCCACAAGCGCCCGCGGCTTCTTGGCTAGTGGGTCACCATGGCCCCCACCACCGTGAGGGTGCACCGCCGGCGTCCTTTCGAGCTCCTGACGCCGTTGACTGGCCTTCTTCTTCTTGCGTTCTTGCAGCTGGATCCACCAAGGGGGAGGAGGACCCCAATCCCCCTCGCGCCCGCCATGGTCTCGGCTCCCGCCGCGCCCCTCTCGGGCCTCGCGCCCGTCCGAGCGCTCCCGCATCACTCGCTTCACCTTGTCGCGTAGTTTGCGCTCCCTGCGTTGGTCCGTCTCGTGGTTGGAGGTCTCCATTGGCCGCTTGTCAGCCCGTTGGTCACCCATCACCGCCGCCGCGAAAGACTTGAGAAGAGGGGAGGGGGAGGATAGATCTGGAGGGTGCAGGCAGAGCGAGCGAGGTGCCACACCTCTCTGGAAGTGACTGGAAACCCTAAATGTGGATCCAGGCAGCCCCACCGCAGCCATATATAGCCCGTCATGAGCCTTGGAGCAGGCCGAGGCAACGAGGGCCTTGTAGGCCCAGTGGGACTCGAGACGAGGGTCATGCCCTGTCCCACCCCACCTGGAGAATCCGTCCCGGGCCTATGAGGGCGCACCGGCCCAGGCCCACTAACAAAGCCCGGCCCAACCAGTTCAACCCTAGGCACTGGGGGGCGGCGCTTCCCGACCGCGCTCCGCCACCGCCGGCGCCGCAGGGGAGGGTGGTGCAGGCAGGCATGGCCAGTCCTTCCTAGGTAGGTCTGCCCCGCCCGCGGCCACCAGGCTCGCCGTCGTCTTGGATCTGATGATCCGAGCCGCCCCCACCGCTTCTCCCGAGCCCGAGCCCGAGCGCGCCACCACCGGCGGAAGCCAGATGCGAGAGTCCATGGCTCTTGAGCCACGGCCTCCCGGCGCGAAACGGCAGGCGCGCCCCGCACGCAGACCGCGAGCCTCAGCCGCAAACCCCACGAAGTCGCCGACCGACGGCCCCGCCGGCACCGCGCGCATCAGCTGCTCCTCCTCCGATCCCATGTCGTCATCCTCCGAGTCCTCCGCCTCCAAAGCCCAGAAGCGGTTGCGTCGGGCCCCTACCCCCGCCCCCGCTCCCGCCGAGCCGGCACAGGCAACCGCACCGCTCGCCAGAGGGGACCCTGCGCCGTGGCGGACCGGAGTCCACTCCGCCGGCGAGGAGTCGCCCAGCGCCCGCACCACTGCGAGCACTCTGTTGCCATCTCGTACGCCCAATGGCTCGCGCATTTCGAAAAAGAACACATTGGTTTTTCAAGAACCATGTGGTTGTAGGGCTCGTCACTATGTCGTGTCGATGCAGTCATACTGTCGTAAATGGCGCGATCGTTTCGGTCATCATGATGCGGTCATTGGCATTGTTGAAGTCGCGTCTTGCAAAAAAAATCTATCAGAGAATGTTAGGTGTTCATCTTGTGGACAAGACAACAGCGGTGTATTGACGATGATTGATGAAGGCCACGTTATAGTAGACCTTGGCGATAACGTGTCGATGAAGAACTAGCGGTGTGAAGTAGTGCGTCACATGAAGGCGTCCGTCACTGACGATGTGTGTTGATGCTTGTTGTCGTGCCAAAGAAATCGATAAAGAATTACTTCCTCCGTAAACTAATATAAGAGCGTTTAGAATACTAAAATAATGATCTAAACGCTCTTATATTAGTTTACAGAGGGAGTACATCTCTTTACACACTGACGTGTCATGTGGATGGTGCATGTCGATATAGCTTCTCATAGTATAGACGTGGTCGACAAATATATAATTTTTTGAACTTGATATAGCCGTACAGCTTGATGTCGTGCTCTGCCTGAAGGAGTTGATCGACTGGGCGAAAAATAGCTATTGCATGAGGCGTCCTAGGTTGGTGTAGATGTGGTCCATGAAGGAATTAGCCCTCTCGTGATTCTAAGACTCGCAGCACGTATGTACTCTCTCTGTTAACTAATACATTATCATATAAGATTTTTTAGATTATTAAAGTAGTGATTAAAAAATCTTATATTCAGTAGGTGGGTATTGTCGAAGTGTATCCACGATGTGTGCAAGATGAAAGGTCTGTTGGGCTCGTGTGGCTTAGCGCAGAGGCGGATTGGTGGATCGGACGGAGCCGTATGACATAGTGGACAGCGCTTTCGAACCTCGACCGGGCCCCGAACCGAGTTGACGATGAGTAAGGACACACGGAAGTGAATTGCAGAAAACCAACATATTGGCGCCTAGGTTTGCAAAAAACACTAGTTTATGAATTTTTGCCATAAACTACTGATTCTCAGTCTAATTTTTTGCAGAAAACACTGATCGGTCCCTTCGGGCATTTTAACCGTGATTATGACATGTGGGCCTCACATTTGATGACTTGGCGTAAAGGTTCAGGTAGACAACGTTATACATTGTTAGATGAGGGATATTCTCAATTTACAAAACAATCCCTGTAATTTTACAGGGACACCCTTCAATAAAAAAAGCGATCAGCTCCACACATAGATTTGGGCTGCCCAAGCAGCGAGCAGAGCAGCAGCATGCCGGCAATGGTCTCGTCGCCAGGAGCCGGAGTAGAGGGAACGACCACAGGTGCGCGGCTTCTGCAGCAGTCGGCGACGAAGCTGGCCGGGCGGGTGGGCTGCACCTCGTCCCTCAGCCTGCGGTCGCTAGAGGTCCGGCGTCCGTCGACCTCAGCCTATGGTCGAGCCACCAGAGGAAGCCGCCTGCTATCTAGCAGCCAAGTTCGCCGGATCCACGACGCCGGGACCGCGGTGGATCCATGGCCGCGCGATCTGGATCCGCCATGACCCGCACGTCGTGCTTGATGTCGGTGAGGTCCGGTCACGTGGCCACCATGACGCGGGGACGGCACGAGCGCGAGGGCGCCGTGAGGTCCAGGTAGGTCGAAGCCGAGAGGAGGAAGGATGGAGAAGGGGAGGCGCGGCCGTCGCCGACCCACGTTCGCCCTGCTGCGCGAGGCCACGCGCCGCCGGCTCGGGAAACAGATAGGAGCGATGAAGGAGAAGGGGAGGCATGGCCGAGATGCCGGAATGCGCACCGCCAGCTCGCAAAGAGAGAGGGGGTGGAGAAGGGGAGGCGCGGCCGCCGTTGCTCGCACTCGGGCCGGGGCCGGGGCAGGTCGCACGACTTGGGGACGGCAGTGAAATGGGTGGTGACTTTTTTAAGGCAGTTTTCTTTTTTAGAGAGGGGGTGTGTTTGGCAAAAAAGACCCCTCTAACATTGTTTACTGTGCACCGTCATGCCATGTCACCAAATGATGAGCTCCATCCGTCATAATCATTATCAAATGAGCCAAAGCTGTCAACTAGTGTATTTTACAAAAAATTAGACCGAAAATAAATGGTTTCTGACAGAAATTCGTAAACCGGTGTTTTCTACAAACCTAGACGTCAATATGATGGTTTTTTGCAATTCACTCGACACATGACTATCGTAGGTCGACGAAGGCTGGAAGCGCTAGATGTAGATCATCTGGTGCTGATGCTGATCGATGCATATCAGCTCATGTATGTGTTGCTAGCTGCACAAAAACGTCATGAACTCATACACGAGGCCTCACCTTGCATGGTTCCTGAAGCTGACCGCTCGCCGTGATCTCCATGGAGGAACATGTCGTGCCTGTCGGGTGAACCGTATAAGGCGCATTTGGTTGCCTGGGTTTCCCCCGGATCCCTTCCTTTTTTTCAGGGCCCGAAACCCACGTGCAAACTCTCACCAGGTAAAAATCGGGAGCGACATTTGGACGACCCAATCCGCAGGGAATACCAGCCCGAATCCCTCTCTTTCCCTAGATAGAAGTCCCACGCCTCCGCAGACCAATCCGCAGGGACAGCAGCGAAGCCTCCCCACGAAGCTCCGCCTCCGTTCGCGTCCGTGCGCGGATGGACCTGACAGGCTGCGCGTCCGTGCGCGCATGTGTAGACCTGGCTCGATCAGGCTTGCCTTGGAGATTGTAGTCGATGCGTGTGGATGTGATCGGATCGAGTTCGTTCGCCCTCCCGGCGTGGAGCCGCGGCCTTGATTGCCGGCTCGTTAGGCCGGCCGGCGCTGCGAGTGCCTACGTTTCCTGACATTTGTATTTTCGTTTATTTTTTCAATTTTGACTCTCTGACTCTCTGTAAGTATTAAAAAAAGTATTTCTTATACTTCTTTTTGCTATCTACCAATCTTAGAGCATCTACGGTCGGACATAGCAAATCCAGCCTCCTATACGCCCGTGAGCGCGTCTGGGCGTGTCCACGAACAGCGCCGGGCGGCCCCTCATATGGGTTGCCGCACACCTCAGATGCAGAGTCTCAAATACATGCAATCTATACACGTCAATCATACAATACAAATTGTCCAAATTCAACAGTTCAAAACAAAAGAAAAACAAATCATAGTTCGACAACAATCCGAACATGCCAAAATGATAGCAATGCCCGAGCGTGACGGGTGCCTCACTGGCTGGCCGGATCACTCGCCGGACGCCATCCATGCCGCCTACTCAGAGGCCATCCTTGCGTCCCGCTCTGCCTCATCCTTGTCGCATGCTCCGCTGCTTCCACTGGCACCCTGTCACCTCGTACACCCTATGGTTGTTGATCTCCTTCTTCTCCGCAAGTCACTTCTTTGCATGTTCATCCAAAAGTGTTTCGTCTGTCAACATGATCTTCGCATCCTCCGCGTCCCGTGCGAGTTGCAACCTCTTCTTCTCAAGTTCAACCTCTCCGTCACAGCGGTCGGAGACGGGCTAGATGACATCTAGGGCGGAGGATCGGGATCGGTGGTGAGGATGGTGAGCAAGGGTGGCGGACGGCGAGGGCTCGGACGTGGGAACGGGTGGAGGGAGGCGGGAGGAGGAGGGATAGTTTAATGGATTTGGTGCAAATTATGATGGGGTAGGGATGTCGGGTCCAACGTGACGGACGCGCCCGGCGCCTGGGAGCCCCCATATCCATGCCATATTTGGGCTTGATATTATTTTAGAAAAGGAGTAATCACCCCCGGCCTCTGCATTTGGGAGATGCATGCGGCCATATTATTTATTATTCACAAAGACCTTACAAAGAAAATACAATAGTAAGCCCGAGGCCACCATCTAGACGACATCTGTCGCTACTCCTATCCTTTTGATGAAGGGGTGCCGAATGTTCGGACCAAATACCAAACAGACATCGCACAAAAGCCTAACATTTAACGCCGGATGCCCCATCCAAGCCACATAGGCGGGAATGGGTAACACTCCGGTCCGGCGCACTCTCAGTGAGTACCACACGCACACGCTGTAAAGGGACGTCACCTTCGTCTTCCCTCGATCCATCTCAAAGCATGTACTGACGCATCGACCTTTTATGGCCTTTCTGGCATCGACGCCACCACGACGCCAGACAATGTCGACCTCCTGTGCGTGTCCATCGCCACACATTTGACGTCAAGCCTCCACTACTCCATGCCGCCGAGAACCGCCGCCATGAATATGTAGAAATAAACACCGCTCCACCGAAGAAGCCATCCGTTGGTCCCTCAAGCCCAAGTGCCTCTCCAAGAATGCCGCCCCAAGGGGGTAACGACACATGAATGCCGCCGTCATCCGATCAGCTGATCTAGGGTTTCCTCCGGAGGTATTGGGTGGGGTTGGGAGCTTCACCTCGATGATGCCTTCATGAAGGAAACAATGATAAGGGCATCGTCATCACCGGCTCCGGCCAACGACCGAAGACCTAGTTTTCACCCGGATCCGTCCCAAGAAATCCACCCGGCAACCTATGCACTGTCTCGACCGCCTTCAAAGCCCCAGATCTAGCCGCCTATATCTGGCAACCAACCGCAACAACAGTGTCACCATAGGAGCCCTGGTGCAATGGCCACTACCTGAGTGCGCCACCACTGGAGCCTGGGAGGAGGGCTCTCACCCCACCTCACCAAACCGCGAGAGCCGTCGAGATGATCCCGCACGCTCATCACCGTCTCTGATCTGAACCAATCTGCAGTAAAACCATGAGATCGGTGATGCAGATCCGCCTTGGATAGGGACAACACCACGCCATGCCGTCGCGGGAAGCCCGAGCTTCACCTGCCGCCACCTTCCAGGACCGCCACCCCGGGATCCAGCCGCCGCCGACAGGCTGAGCCGCCGGCCACCGCGACCAAGGCCGCCATGACCCCGCGAGCTCATCGAATGGACGTCGCCACCAGATCTTCCTTGGAGCCTAGTAGCTGCGCCGCCCCCACCCAGCATCACGCCGCCGCCTTGCGCCATCGCCTAGATGCGCCGCCGCGCCGCCATGACGCGGATCGGGGGAGAGCACCCCAGTGCCATGGGTGACCCGCCTCACCTGATCTGGCGCGGGAGGGAAGAGAGCCTCCGCCGCCGCCATCAGCCGCCTGGGGCTTCGCCCGGCGACCTCCTCTAGCGGCGGCGGAGGGGATGGGGAGGATGGACATGCCCGGTGGCGGGGGCTAGGGTTTCCACCCGAGCCGCCCTAGCGGGAGGGCGACGCGGGGGGCGATGCTGTTGCTAGATCATCTCAAATTCGTTAGCCATGAGGGGTGCCGGTCAGCCCGGGCGCCCCATATCCGCCTCATATTTGAGCCAGTATGAGGGACCGTGGCATGAACAAACTAAACAATACACAAGTATATTTCTCAAAATACACGGATGGTTCCATCGGCCATGGCATAACAAACTAAACAATACACAAATATTTCTCAAAAATAAAGTAATCACAAGTTAAAATATATCGTGATTACGTTGTAATCTAATTGTCCAAAAAAAAGGTGATATGATCATCTAAACATCAAGTGAGCTTCTTGCGAGGAGTGGTGTCGGTGTAACCGATGCCCTTCCTCTTTGTGGGGAAGACCATGAACACAAAACTCGACAGAAATGCGATGCCCAACGGCAGGTTCTTGAGCAGCTCTGCGGTGTTCCTGCCGGCGTTGGGGAAGAAGCAATTTTGTAGCCCCACGTCGCTGAACGCCACGGTGAGAAAGACCAGCGCTGTGAAGATGGCGTGCAAAAAGTCCAGTGGCCTGATGCGGAGCCTCCGGAACTCAGCTGGAGTCCACTTCAGCTTCTCCTCTTCGTCGGAGAAATTGAACACGTTGAAGCCGCGTGGTGTGGCGACGCCGTAGTAGAGCTTCTGGTCGCGGCCGAGGACACTGTCGGTGAAGGAGAAGAGGATGCACAGGGCGGCGAGGATGATGACCAGCGCGGCGGTGAGCCACTGGTTGGAGGCCTCGCACTTGCCGTGGTTGGTAAAGGACGGGGATAGAGCCTGGTACGCGAGCATTGTGCCCGTCGGCAGGAGCTGCGCGAGGTTCGCGGCGCTCGACATGACCTTGTCCGTTGCCTTGGATGCTGGTCCGGCAGCTGCTGCAGGTGCTATGGTCACGTCACCGGCATCATTAGGCATGGCCGGGACTGTCCCGGCCGTCGGCTGGCCGTTGGTTTGTGGACTTGGAGGCATCTGGATCACGGTGGATGATGGAGGAGGAGACGCCATTGTGTGGTCCTAAGCTGTTCCATTCGTGTGGCAACGCAACGTTGGTGTGTATATAGGTGAACCCTCTACGAATGGTTCTACCGTTGGCCGCGTCGATTTGTCTACGTGGTGTGGCAAGCTAGCTGAAGCCCTGCACATGTTGACTTCAACTATTCTAGGCGTGATCAGTCGTTTCTACGTGTCTTGAATTGTCTTAAGTTTGCATCCCACGTACTTGGAACTCTCTAGATTTTCTTTGGTTAAACTTCCACTAATGGCAACAAAAACGTCGTGGTCCTGAACGTGCGACGATGTCTTCTTCCCCGAAAGTGAGGAAATGAATTAGTTCAAGATCACTTGTTTCCAGTAGAAATCTGCAAGCTTACCTTTCACTCAACTAGCACAGTGCCGTCTGGCAAATGCGAGGACCCTGCCTTTATTGCTCTAAATTTTTGTAAAAAATTAATAAAAAAATTATATTCATATTGTGCGCTTAGAAATCAATACTGTGACTCTATAGCCACTGCTAAATCGGATATCATATGAACGCATACATATTACAGGCCTCACTGGTATGCATGATCTTAAAACATAAGAATTTTGATGGAAGTGCAAGATAGAAGAAGACTTGGAAGCACAAGAATTTTGTAAACTGTGCTTTTGGTTCAATAAATGTCCAACCACAAGAAGAAGAAAAACTCCATTTGTTCCAAAATATAGTGCATAATAGATTTTTGCAAAATCAACTTTGTAAACTTTGTGCAACATTAGAGAAATTCTTGTCAACGTCTACATTGCCAAATCATTACCATTGGATCACGAAATATATTCTCAAATGACAAAACAATGGGATTTTATAAATTGGTCAAAGTTTATGAAACTTGACTTTTGAGAAAACCAAGATGCCGCATCTATATGGTGATATTTTATATATTGGTCGATATTGTGTGGTATAGTAAACATATACCGCATCTGTATGGCAATTTTAGAATATGCCACAACTATTGTACTGAGGGTATTCTATGGTAGTCTGGATGGAACCCAAATCAGGAAAGACTCCTCGATACACACACATGCGTGCGCGCGCGCACGCACTCACGCAACGCAACACACACCTGTATGACATATGTGATTTTTTTTTAGTGTCCAATCAGACAAAAATACTTCACGGACTATACATTTAAGAATGAATCATAGAACACATTTGATATCATACAGACTGAAGAATTTTCCATGACCAGCCTTTGAGTCTTCTAAGCACATATATGTTTGGCATGTTCCATTCTTTCTGAGAAAGCACCACAGAAATGGGGAGGTGAAGTTAGATATAAAAAATTGACAATATTTGTGTTGGAAGTTGAAGTGGCGCATAGAAGTACCATTAGTTTCGCTCCAGCTAGCGGTACAACATTACATGTCGGGACCCTGTTCATGAATCATGTATCACTATGGCAAAAAAAACTCATGTAGAAAATATCCGCACACAACAAAGGAAGTCATGATTTCAATTACAGAAAGTGGAAATCATGATCTCATTTCCATGGTTCCTCACTTTGAAGCATGAAACAGCCACCACGCCCGAAAGTGGAGCCATGGCCAACCGCGAGACAAAGATCGCCACATACGGCTTAGCAAGTGCACATTAACTCGAGCTATTCATACCTAGAAATATGGACATACATCGAGCCAAGGCGAATAGACAATGACTTGTATGAGGTGGAAATTCATATTCGATCGGCATGCCGAGTATGGACTAACAAATGTAAACGATAACTCAATAATTTTCTTATAGGATATATTATATTATATTATATTACATTGGGTCCTTGAGTTCAAATTTTGATACCATTCTTAATTGGAATAAAATACTACGATTTTTTTGGTCTGTTGAATAAATTTGTTGTTTGTACCTTAAGTCGTCAATTACTTGTGTATGAAATATCATAAACCTCATGCAAAGTTAATTATTCCATTGCCACATTAATGCATGCAAAGTTAATTATTCCATTGCCACATTAATGATATCTATCAAATTTTAAATGGAGATCTTCTAAATCTCCACTTTCATTTTACCATTACTCATTGTTCATAAGAAGCTACTGCTCGAGAGAAAGGTGCTTGAAGATTCATGGAAAATTGCTCATAAATCTTCCTGGATGCCTCCAACACCTAGTTCCTCCGATTTCTTGCTCCAATCAATTTCCAGCAATCCTACATTTTAGATGAACTCATCGATATGATAGCCTTACCACCCATAAACAACATTCAACTAGATAGATGAAGAATCATGACCGCCACAAAACAGGACACCGATGCTTGATAAAATCTAGGAAACCCACTGAAGAGGCGGTCAAATCAATCCTAAACTATGAGGCTGCTTGAAATGCTTAGGAAACTCACACCACAATAACATCACATCAAATCAAATTGGCTATGGATTTATCCAAATATCGCAATACGGAGACCTTCAATTTTTCATATGGGGGTGGTGGGAGATGGAGGGTCCTTTGGTTGTTGTGTTCATCCAAAAGGGCAGGTGTGTGTGTGTGTGTGTGTGTGTGTGTGTGTGTGTGTGTGTGTGTGTGTGTGTGTGTGTGTGTGTGTGTTACAAATGAAGAAGGGAACCTACGTCTTTTAAAGGCCGGGAGCAATGGGAACTTAAATCCACGAGGCGGTGTTCATAGGTTGGTATTTCGTTTTGTTTGGTACCATCCCGGGTTTTCATCCCATGTTTTATCTATTACGTGAATATTTAGACAGAGGGCTGATTTTGGCATATGGTACCCTCATGGGCATCACCGTTTTCCAGGTTGTATATTTGTATAATAGTTGATGGAGTATTGAATAGTATAGGTGGTACATAAGAGCTTCTCTTTCTGATTTGGTCCCTTGAGACTTAAAAGTGGTTTGATGGATACCATGATGATAGTTTCACACACGTGGTAGTCATTTCAATACAAAAAATCGTAGTTTAGGAATTTTTACAACACCAAAAAATAAAAAATAAATAACTAATTAGTAAAATATATTGGTAATTGATTCTAGATCTTTTCCGTTCCTGAGCTGGTCCTTGATTTTATTGAAGTGAGAGAAATAAATACTAATATATTAATCTTACATTCTTAAGAAGTTGATCCCCACTACTGTCAATTCTCTCAACATGCAGCCCGTCCACGTCATTGTCTAGCCACCTCAGCAATTTCCATCCACGTCACTTTAACTCTTGGTTTTTTTCTCCATGTTCACGTAGCATCACTTGATGGTATTCCACCCCGAAAGTTTTTTTACTAGCACGTGGCTTCAGTTACTGCTATTACAACCCACGAGAGAGCCTGACATCCTACGAGATGACCCCTGTGTGGTCCACAATATGCGCCCCTCCCGTTTGGATCTCTATTCCTCGACCAGCGGAAGCAGAAACAAACCTCCCCAAAACGAAACGTCTTGAATCCCTCATAAGTTGGCCTCCCCGTCTCCCATCCCCATGGTATCAACCCCCGGCGAAGCGACGAACGCAAGAGAAGCCAGCCTCCTATAGGGTTTGCGGTGGTCATCCCTCCTCTAGGGTTTGCGGCGGCCGTCCCGGGGCAAAACCGGCGGGTACAATGGCGACGGTGGAGCAGCGACCGGATCTCAAGAAGATCGATCTAGAGGCTGGCTGGTGCATCAATAATCTCATCAACATCGTCGAGGGCAAGCCAGAGCCGCAGTTTAGCTCCAAGGACTAAAGGAGGAAGACACGTAAGTCGACTCCGTTGCCTCCTCCCTCCGGACATGCCTCGGCTCGGACCGATTCGTTCTAATCCAGTGCTGATCTAGGTTTCCCCTATTTTTCTCTATTTGTACTAGGCCCAATTTGTTCTAATCAGGTGTTGATCTAGGGTTTCCGCCCCCTGTTTTTCTATATTTGTCGCGCATCATGATATACAACATCTGCACTACTTGCAGCAGCTTTACGACATGTTCCTTGCATACTGGCAGGGGTATCATCTCGGCTGTGTTGGGCATTTGTCTTATTCAAGTATGTCCAATGGAATTTATGCATGGGCACGTATTCATTGTTCAAGTATTACATTACCAAGTAATTTGTTCCCGTTGAATAGCTCTATGTGCCACTATCTGTAAGTAGACTCTCTCAATCTATTTTTTGTTAAATATCTTGATGTATACACAAGGAAGACTATCTTCTTTCGTGCTTCAGTTAACTGTTTTTTTTTCATGCTTCAGGTGGACTGAGTTAAATATATTGATGTATACACAAGCCATCATAATTATCTTGCTGCTTTCTAAACAGCATACTGAAGACTGTCTTCTTTCGTGCTTCTGGTCACTGTCATGTTTCATGCTTTAGGTGGACTAATTATAAGCATTACGTCCTAGGTGGTAAATAAAATAACTCAACCAATTTTAAAGTGATGTGTTACTTGGTGCTGTCCAACACTGGAACGTTTTTCCACTTCTTATTTTCTTACTGAAGTTTAATTCGCACACATGCTACAGTGTGAAGGTACATGCAAATTTTATGTTTCTGAGTTGATATACATATTTTACTATATATCATGATGGCTCGCTTCTATACCTACTAATAAAGCAAGGTGTGCTTCTCCTGTTTTTTTATCCGTTCACCATCGAAAAGATTTTTTTCTATTCGAGGTGGTACTAAATTTGTGTCCGTTCGTCTATTATAAAAGGAAAAACGCCAGAATTTCGTACATGGGCCGCCCACAGTGTGGCCCAGCCAAGCCAGCCCATTTATTTTCGTACCCACGCACGTAAGACGACCCTATTTATCGCATAGAGCGTGAAATAGTTGCAAATTCGCACAGGGCGCCCAACCTGGGTTGAACCAGTTTCCTTTATTTTGTTCTGTGTTATGTTTCTATTTTTCTTTTTCCCTTTCTTTCTCCCTTTCTTTCCTGTATCTTTTGTAAAAAAAATCATGATTTCAAAAAAATTCGAATTTTTACAAATGTTTAGCATTTTAAAAAATACTCTGTTTTGAAAAATGTTCAGAACATTACATCTTGGTTGTCATTCCAAAATTGGTTCAGGTTTAAAAAAATGTTCCGCTTTTTCTTTGTGTTTTTTCAAAGTTGTTAGAGATTTCCCAATAAAAATAGCATTTTAAAAATGTTCCAAATACGTAAAATATTCTTGTTTTGGTGAAAAGTTTACATATTCAGAATAATGTCCGAGTTAAGGAAACACATTTTCAAAAATTGTTCCGAATGTTCAAAATATGTTTCCCTTTTCAAAAAAATAACAGAAATATAAAAATGTTCATGTAATTATAAAAGGTTCATGTTTTCAAATAAAATTGTGAATTTTGAACATTTCAAATTTTGTTGTGTATTTCTGAAAATGTAAAGAATTTATAAAATGTTTGAGATTTTCAAAATTATTCATGTTCCCAATAATATTCTGTAATTTATATTTTAAAAATCAAAATAAAAAATAAATAAATCTGACATTGGAGTATGTTCTGAAAGGTTTAAGTTGGCCACTAGTTGATAGGACTCGTTTCTTCAAGTGGCTAGCAACACGTAGTTGGGCCTTTGAGGGCATTATTTCGATCCTTCAACTCATCATTTTTTTTGAATTTTTTCACGTCCTACAAACACAGGTCGTCTTGGAGCCTACCAGTGTGCTGGCCCATACATGAACTCATGTGCGTCTCACGCGCTATTTTACGCTACTAGCGTCATATAGTAGCCCACACGCAGTTGGCCCAAGAGAAAATTTTGGTTCGTCGCACATGCACTATTGGGCCTCACGCACTCTCATACTGGGTTGTTCGAGGGAGCAAATTTTTTCTTGGGCCAATAAAAGAGAATATGTTGGTTTGGCTCGAATAAAAAAATGTGGGCACATGAGCGCTAAAATAATAAAAGAGAATAAACCCTAATAAAGAAGGAACATTAATGTCTCATTATGCGCTAAATATGCTAATGAAACGGGATTTACGACTTACAATTAGTAATATGTCTGGTTACGCCATTGTACACCATTGTAATAGAGAGTGGTCGAAGCAACCGTGTCTCGAAGGTTGTCGCATAGCTACCAAATGAGGAGGCAGACACAACCCGGAGACAAAGGCGGACCCGGAGGAAAGAAAGGACACGAGTTGAATGGTTACCGCCACGCCGACTAACCCTGCCAGTATCAAGATCTCGTGGGACAAACATGACCTGCGAGAAGATCACAATTCCTCTCTCGATCGCACCATCGCACCGCCATGGAGATCATTTTTGGTGGACACATCAATTATCTCTCCCATTGCTTCTCGCAAAGAAATACCTCTCCTGTTGCAATGCACGGGCATATGTGCTAGTCCTTTTTAATTCAAAACCCACAATAGTTCCTCTATACTAACGTATGTGTAAGTGTTCCATGTAGGTTTAGTTTCTTTTGTTTGGTCGATGGCAGATCAGCAAAACTGAATAGCGTTCTCATATATGGATCTCATCTCAGATTTCATGACCTCAAGCCATTTTGCGGAATCTGGACTCATCATCGCTTCCTCATAGTTCGTAGGTTCGTCATGGTCGAGTAACATGACCTTCAGAACAGGATTACCATACCACTCTGGTGCGGATCTTGCTCTGGTCGAGTAACATGACCTCCATATTTCCTTCATATACTTGACCATGTCGAGTAATTATGTGCTCAGTCCCTCCTGGACAGCCAGGCCAAACTGGCTGGTTTCTCTCTTCTTCTCATGTAACATGTGAGGTGGGTGTTGCAGCTTGAAATAGCCATTACAAACTCATAAATTAATGGGCATCTGAGGAGACAAACGATGGGCTTTATAATGCCATTCTCGATATGAATCTCGACATCAACTCCCTACCTAACACCTCCATATAGTATTTTTTATGCTGACTTAATGATCATTGTCTTTTTCAGGTCAAAGGTCTTGACAATAGTATATTTAAAGTTACGTTGCACACATTCATAGTTCTTGATGGAATAAATTTTCTTTCTTCCGACTTTTCACTTATTCTATTGCTATACTATTCTCCATTAGTTCACGTCTCAAAATGTCATTTTGTTTGTTTTTGAGAGTTGCAGGTTAGTGATTGTCAACTTTGATGCATTGGTACTAGATTTTAAGTTAAGTTAATCTAAGTGACATTTCTGTACAAGTTTTTGTGTATGTGGCAAAAAAAATTGTCTCCTATAGTTATTTTGTTCTGGAAGATAGTTATGGATTACTTGCATTTTTGTTACTCCAAGAATAAGAATAGTTGTTCAGCTCACGTAACATGATAACCGCACATACATGGATCCAACATCCGAATTTATTACTTTTAGCTATATGCTGAATCTGATGTACTCTTTTCATGTTGTCACTTAAAGACTTCTTTGTTTTGTATTTTTTTTGTATTAACTCATCATTTCAATCCTTTGCATTAACACTCATTTGAAAGATATGCTTTCCCCACAAAAATAGAAATGCTTTGACGCACATGCAAGTCACTATTTTTCTTTACACAGCGTATCTCTCCACATTAGAAATTTTAGCACAACATATCACGCAGCAACGCGCGGGGATTCATCTAGTTTTGTAGTATATTTTACCTTTTTCTTCAGCCGTGACTTTGTGACAGTTTTTACATCATTCATAATATCTTGCCGGGCTAAAATAAATGATCTTGCCACATTTCCCCCCATAGTGGTGACACTTGAAAAATTGTAATGTTTTTTACTGAGAACATCCTACTTGTACATATTTCAAATCCCCTCAAATTACCAGTATATAGAAGCATGTCAAATCCCCTCGAATTTCAACAAATTATCAAGTTATCCCAAATAGGTGCGGCTAGATGCACCATACTTCTCCCATTAGGGGAGGAGCCAAGATAGACGTGGGGGAACGAAAGAGATAATGTCACTACTGACATATATCGGTAAATTAAGTCTCTCGTAACATTGTGTAGCAATTCCAAACAAACATTTGTTGTATTCTGACTTTTCATCTTTGAACTCAAAAACTATGGCCAACTGAAACGAAAGGTAAGAGATACTCTAGCAGAGTCGTCATATTTGTCCAATCGCCATAAAAACCGCCATTAACGATTTTGACCAAAAAAAGCACTCTAGCAGAGTCTTCATCTTGTAAGGGATTGTCATAGTATATATGGAGCACCCTCCTCACAGTCGCCATATATGGCGTCTCGAGGATACCTTTTGAAGCGCTGTCCATATGGTAGTTACCTGTAATTCCGTGTGGCGATGGAGGCTGCGAATATAGGATATGGAGGCTGTCAATACGATGACTCTGCTAGAGTTGCTCTAAATTAGATCTATAACCCTCCACACTACGAATCCATGATGACAAGTGGCCTCCCCGGCTCTACATCAATCCATGCACAGTCATGGCATTTTAAGTACAACACGAATCATAGTCTATGAATCTATGTTTCAGTACGAACACTGTTACGGTTTACGAGTGATAACTAGTGTGTTGGTGGTTGGAATTTGCTCAGTATTTGGTGCCTGGCGATTCATGTGATTCTTGATTCAATTGAAGGTGGGAGGAACATAGGGACGCATTAAGCATTTGATTTAATTGATTAATCTGCCGGTGCAAGTTGCTTAAACTCTGAACTGAACAAGTGACCTTCTCAGTGTTACCACTAATATGTCTGTGTGTGTTTGTGAGTGCCTGCCAACATGGTTCTCGGACGAACCTTCCAGCTCGAGTACCTACTTACAACGAGCAACGGTAAGCGGAAAAATATTTCACCTTTGTGAGGTGCTTTGGAAGGGAGGATGCAGCCATTCGGTCCCTGATCTGTAACACGTTGCTACACTACAAAATGGTTGTTGTCGTCAGTGTCGCCCATTTTTATACCCACGGCTTGGAAATTTATCTAATGGGCAGGCGTATCAGCATACATAAATCCAGAGATGGCTGCCGTGATCCTGCCTTGGAGGTGGATGGAGACTTCATATGATTTTGAATCAATTGATCGGGAGGGAGAAACATATATGAGGGCATTAATCCGCGAGTATAATTCACTTCTTACCCCGGTCATGATTCTATGACAGCTTTTATATCTTTGACACACGGCAGCTTTTATATCTCTTTATTATATATTTCTCAAACTGAGAAACTATACCTACCTGTTAGGATTTTGTGTCACCTGATGATTGGCAGACAACTCAGACGTGTGTTTGTCACGAGCATACAAAAAATATGTTGAATTCCCTCGAATTTCATCTCACTCTATTAAATTGGCAATTGTCCCAAATAGGCCCGGCTACACTAGTGAAAAAAGTCTAACTATGGCGTGTCAAAAACGGCCTTGCTAGCGTAGACATATGACGCCACTAATATGACGCCATTGCTAAAATGTAGTGGCGGCGTTGGAGGACACGTCAGCAGTATCATACATCGTGCTGACGTAACACCTATCCAGCATTAGCACTAAGTCCATCATAACTCTGGCGTGCCTGCTCGTCCAACGCCAGCAAATAGTTTTTTTGTAATAAAAAAATTACTCATCAACACTAGCTAGCTACTTACTTAATAGATACTACTGAACACAATATACTCATCAACACTAGGTACTTATTTAATAGATAATCATTACATAAAGAGGCTCATGAACTCAACAAGTTGATATTAAACTTCACATAAGTTCACTCAAGTACTCTAGTTAATGGATCATCATGAACTAATAAGATGAGCTAGCTAGCTACTTAAAAAAACTAATCTTCAGCAACGATTATGCCCAGCTGCATTAACTTCTTTCTATCCGCCTCTCCTTCTCTTCTGAAATGATCTAGGTCCATCTTCAGGTCAATCCTCTCACCCCTGAGGCGTCTCCTATCCTCCTTCAGTTTATCCCGATCCTCGACGAGCTTATCCCTCTCGTCTCTAAGCTTATTAGTCTCCTGAACGAGCCGAACAACGTCCTTGCGTAGCTCTTTAATCTGCCCCTTTAGATCGTCATTTGGCCCTTGCACGCTCTTGATGACATACTCAAAAGTGTTTAAGGATTCATTGTTGGCCATGTCCACATCGCACACCGACTCATTAACGTTATTGCCTCCAAAATTGGCCATGATCTACAAACACATCGCGTATATATACGATCAAGATAATATGCAATGTAAAATAGTTCATGTGTTGGAAAGATATGATTTTGTTAATTAAGTAGAATAGATAAAATTATGAATCTATTTTGATAAATAAGATATAGCAAACTGACTTCTATACATACACATACTATCATATATAAAAATAACTTCTGAATAACTTCTGTCAATCACTACAAAAATATATATAGATGGCATCACAATGTCAAACAAGAATTTTTCTTAGTGCTGACAAGAACCAAACATAACAATAATAACAAGCAAGTTGATAATAATTCCAATCAATGTATGGCAAGTGATCTAATACACTTACACAAATTCTACAACCTAACTGATCTATACAGAGGCATGTCAACTTGTCAAGTAAACAAAGAAAATTATGTTCTTTTATGGGAGTAAACAATGGAACCCTGATCTACAATTTTAACAATTTGAAAAAACAATTTGATTTACATATACCAGTCAACCTATACATAATTTCTACTAAACTTGCTCAGATCCGTCAATGGAGGAGTGGATCTAACCATGGCAGCGGCAAGGGGGGCGGCGGCGTCGACTTTGGTCCAATGAGAGTTTGTGTCCAGCTAGCTACGACCGGGCCGGGTGGGGTGTGAAATGAGAGTGAGCGGTGGACTTGGGTATTTTACTAGGTCATTGCTGGCATTGGAAAAAATGGCAACGCCATAGCTAATCACAGGCCAAATAAAATGATGGCAAAATAAGCATAATATAATTATATACTATGGCGTGCAAAGAAAAATAACGCCAGCACTAACAAAATAACTATGGCATGTAAAGAAAACCAACGTCACCAGTGATTTCCAAACGGTGAGTGTATATGGGCCAATAGATTTGTGGCGTTTACAAAACAATGAACGCCGGCACTATACTTGTAAAGCTGGCATACGGATTTGGCCTACACCAGCACTATTTGAAAAAAAATAGTGCTGGCGCGGATGGAAAATGCTGCGCCACTAACGAAAGTTGTGGCTAGCACTTTTTCCACTAGTGCTAGTTGTCCTGTATTTCGCTCGTGCCATGCTGGATACTCCCCCAGTTCGTCAATCTTGACATAGAGCCCGGGCTTGTTAGTTGGGGAACAATGATATAAATAGGGGGAAATCATAGCATTGTCAACTAATAGGTAAATTGTGCAATTTCAAAAAAATGAGGTAAAAACTAGCACAAGATCACAACTAGAAAGTTGTTTATAGTTGTCTGAAGGAACATGTAGCTTTCAGTGATATGTCTACCGGCAAATACTTCCACAATCGTGATCTCCATGCATGCTAGTGCCACGCTACCTCATTTTTATTTTCATTCCACCCCGCTCAGTTTTCTCTTTCCTCGATGCTCCTGAGCATGGGTGCGTTTTCTGGTATTGTTGGAAACACATGCAAAATCCACTGTGGTGTTAGTAACCTTAAGTTTTTTAATGACTTGATCAAAATTATTTGAAGACATTTTTCGCATTGTCATAATAGTTAAGGAATTTTCAAATTATGCTATTGCATAATGAAATAGGTGTTAGTTACACTAACTGAAATATCATAAACCTTTTTGCAATGTTAATTTGGATATAGTAATGCTATTAACATTATTATAAACCTATTTTAGACTAAGATCCTCCGACCCTTGACTTGGCTCTTGTTGAAGTACATATGGATTCCCCAATCTTTTTCATTAGCTCAGACTTTGGCTCTATTGGTTGTGCATGAAACTTAATAGTTCTTACAACGGTTGGTTACAAACTACTTGTTTTTAGGATCGTGCAAGATGATCACTGATATTCCGCTCGTAAATCTTTCTGGATGCCTCCAACACCTAGTTCTACTCGAGTATTGATTCCAATAACTCTCGAGCAATCTTGCATCTCGGTTGAACTTGCTGATATGAGATAGCCTTGCCACCAACAAAACAAAACTCAAACAAATGGTTCAAGATTCAAGACCACCATCAAACAAGACACCAATGATTAAGGAAACCTGGAAATTAGGTGAACAAGCGATCAAATAGATCCTCAAATATTGAGACCAACTAGAATGCTTAGGTAATCAGCGTCACAATAGCAACATATCAAATCAAATTGGTTGGGAACTGGTCTAAGTCTTGAACTCCCGGGAGACCGAGAGCTTTCCATTGATAGATGATGGTTGCAGGAGAGGGAGTGTCGTCTAGTTCTTGTGTTTGTGCGTGATCAGTATTGTGATGAAAGAGGGTCACGTGTGCCTTTTGAAGTCCATGGGCGATGTAAACTTAAATCCTCATGGGGTCATTGAATGGTAAGGTTTTCATGTCGTGATTTTCCTTTATTGTGTGCTTCTTTAGTTTGAGGGCTAGTTTTGCCATGTGGAACCCCATGGACATCACTTATTTTCTTGGTGGTACATTTGTACAATAGCCAATGCAGTATTGAAGAGCAGAGGTGGCCCCCTTTAAAAATGTGTTGCTTCATGTTAAAGCACCCCATGGATAACAAGATGTTTGATGCATCATTGAAGAGCAGGGGTGGTCCATAGGACAACTTCCGAAATGTGCTTCTTCGTGTTAAGGAGGTTTGATGGATAACATGAAGATGTGATCATGTCCACAATTATGAAATTACATATCTACCCTTATGAATAAATAAACTAAAATAAAATAAAATACGGCTACTGGTCCCATGTTTTTTAATATTGGCCTTATCTATTTGGTGCTTTTCGGTACTGCTATTTTGGTACCTCCTATTTTTTCAACGTTCGATTCCTTTCGATTGACGGCTTTTGATTTTTCCAATCACCATGAAACCTATATAAGTAGAAAAACGACGGCGCCATATAAATATGGACAGAGGGAGGATGTGACTATTCTCTGACGATGTATTTCCTGGTTTGCCTGTAAACATTTTAGTGATCGGCGCATGCTGAATTTTCTGTTTGGCTGGTGAGCTGCTCACTGCAGAGTATGCACATAATACGAAATGAACCACAGAGTACCCGAGAACGGTCCATTTGAGCTTCACCGTGAAGAGCTCATTTTAAAGGCGTGAAGCTCAATCTCAACAAAAAAAAGTAGATACATTCTTGAGTGCAGATATCAATCGACATGGTCTCCGGGACGGTTTGGAGCTTTGGGAAGGGAGGATGCGGCCCTCTCTTGCCGGGACCTATAGCATGATTTCTCTGATGGAGCAGGCGCATCAGCGTAAAACTGAGAGATGACAACATTTTTTTCAAGGATACGTCAAAGGTTGACGTATCAGGTTCAAAGATCAAGAGAGCCTAGAAAGGCATATAATTTTACAACTTATCCACGGCTATCATAGCCAATCCTGGACATGCGGATTACTCACTACTAGCCCACCCATCTAGACTATCCGGAAGTGACCTCTCTTCACGCAACAGCCCAGCGGCCCTCCAGTCTTGCCCTTCTAAGCCGATCCTCCTAAGAAGCTCACTTGTGGAAGGGATCCTTCCGTTGAACATCATATCATTTATGTGCTTCCATAGCAGCCATGCAACTAGCGCGATTACAGTCCATGTCTCCTTCCTAAGCTTTGGTGACTGATTCTAGTGGCTGGCCCAGTGAGAGAATTACAAGTGTCTGTCATCAGACTTTATCTTTCCACTGTGAACTCCTTTGTTGTTGAAAATCGGCTGGCCGGATTTTCCTTTTGGGATTGAGTCACTCGTACATTGAATCAGAGTATTTCGTATAACTCTTACTTAACAGACTTAGTGGACTGATTGATTGTTTCTTAGTTAGGATTTTCTATTCCTCCTAGCTTGCGAAATTCCCCTCTGCACTTGCAGCTTTTGTGGATTTACAGAGGTCCACCATTCTACCAAGTTGGTGTCTGCAGTAGGTAGCCAAGCTAGCTTATCCCAGTGGTCAAGGATGGAGAACCACACTTGTCTAGCGAACACACATCCAAAAAGGATGTGGTTGATCGTCTCAGGGGATTGATCACAGAAGGGGCAGGCTGTCGGGTGTGGTAGGTGTCGGTGCGCAAGCCTATCGGCCGTCCAGCACCTCTCCCTTGCTGCCAACCATGTGAAGAACTTGCAGGTCGCCGGCGCCCTTGACCACCAAATTTGTGATGCTCCATTAGCCTCTACTCTCCCAGCAAAGAACACTCGGTAAGCCGATCTCGCCGAGTAGCGGCCATTATTCTCCGAAGCCCAAACCAGTTTATCTTCAATGTTCAGCAGCCGAATGTGTCAAGTTCTGTCCACGAGCTGCAAAAATTCGCTCAGCTCCTGAGGGCCCATGTTTGGCGACACATCCTGCCACCATCCGTCAACTACGTCTTGCCTCACCGTTTGTTTTCGTGCCCTTCTCTTAACAACCGCGAATAGCCTTGGCATGAGATCGATCTTGGATTCGTCCCTCCTCTAGCCACCAATCCGTCCAGAACAGTGCCACCTCACCATTTCCTAGATTACACTTGGTCGCCACCTTGTATATGCTTAGGGAGTCTGGAGATACTTGCAAGTTGAACTCACTCCATGGCCGATCATGCTCAGTTCTCATCAGCCAAGGCCATCGCGCTCTAAGCGCTGTGTTGAGGAGGCGCAAGTTCGGTATGCCGAGACCACCATACTCCTTCGGTGTGCAGACTTGGTGCCATGCGACCATACAATGGCCACCGTGCACCTCGCGGTGCCCCTTCCAGAAAAACACACGGCATATCTTATTTGCCGCTTCAATTGTTTTGACCGGTAGATCAAGCGTCGCCATCGCGTGAATGGGCATGGAGGCCGGCGTGGTCTTCAGCAGCTCCAACTGCCCAGCCCTGAATAGGAGTCTTGCTTGCAACGCAGGAAGTCGATCAGCCATTCTATCCACTAGATACTCCAATTGTGATGCTGATATTTTGCGCAAACCCAGTGGTAGTCCCAGGTAGCGGCATGGCCACCTAGCGACTTGGCATCCCAGCTCATCCGCAATCGGCTGCACTTGTTCATCTGAACAGCGAATAGGGTGCGCAGAGCACTTGGCCATGTTCGTGCGAAGCCCCGACGCCATGCCAAAATCTTCCAGTAGCGCAGCACACGCCCTAAGGCTCTGGAGGTCTGGTCTGATAAAGGTGACAACATCATCCGCATAAATTGAGGTCATGTGTCGTAATCCCGCATGCGTAAGAGGTGCCATCACGCCATCAATTGCCGCGTGCTGGAGCAAGTGGTGCAGACCTTCCATGACCATAACAAACGGTAGGGGAGACATAGGATCTCCCTGCCGCAGACCTTGCCGGTTGTAAATAATTTCCTCGAGGATTCCATTGAGTAGAACTCTGGTTGAGGAGGAGGCAAGGAGGCCAGCCACCCATGCGATCCATTTTGGGCCAAATCCAAATTGTTGCATTACTTCCATTAGGAACGCCCAATCCACAGTATCAAATGCTTTGGTAATGTCTAGCTTGAGCATGACAGAAGGTGTCAAGGAGGCATGCAACCTTTTTGCTGTACACTGCACCATCGTGTAGTTGTCATGTAGGCATCTTCCTCTTATGAACGCACTCTGGTGAGCTCCAACCAATCACGGCATATCGCTAGTGACCCGTGCCGCGAGCACCTTGGCAGCAAGCTTGGGGAAGCTATGTATCAAGCCGATAGGTCTATAGTCCTGCACTTCAAGTGCATCGGCTGATTTTGGCAACCGAGTGATGAATGCCTGATTGATAGAAGTCATCCCACAAAAATCCAAGTTTCCAAAGGACTGGAAAGCCTCCAAGACGTCATCTTTGATGATTGGCCAACATATGACGTAAAAATGCGCCGAGAACCCATCTAGACCCGGTGCTTTGTTAAAATCTTGCGCGCGAACCGCGTCTCAGATTTCTGCCTCTGTGAATTCTTCCTCCAGATGTGTCATGTCGTATGTTGGCATGCCCAGCTCACTAAGGTCTTGTGAGTATGCCTAGTCCGGTACTGCCCCAAGCAAGAGACGACAACATCGGTGCTACTCATTGTGTCTAGCTCAACAGAAATGCAGTTAGGATACCTGCTGATCTTCTTCTCACTACTACAATTCTACGGTTGTCACGGAGGTCGTACGATTGCCGACGGTATCTGCATGGGAAGCTGCTAGCAGGAGGGACAACAGCGCGACGAGGACCGCAGCCACAGGGATGAACGAGGCCATTACAACGTATAGGTTTCACTATATACCTTCATCTTGTTCAGTAGCACTGCCAAAGCCGGCAGAGCAATTAGGCTCACTTAAGGTGCTAGCGGAGCTCTCGATTTTCCAAATCTTGGTTACTTTACGTTCCCACGCTCTTCCCATACTGCATCCATGAGACGTGTCTCCTCTAGTTCGAGTTTCGCGTGGATATTGTTTTCTTTTCTTTGACATTTCTTGTTCTCCTCATGAATGATGGCTAATCTATACTCCCGCAGTCTCACAATATAAGATCATTTTTCAAGCTAACATAGCATAAAAACAATCTTATATTGTACTCCCTCTGTTCCAAATTACTCGTCGTGGTTTTAGTTCAAATTTGTACTGAAACCACGACAAGTAATTTGGAACGAAAGGAGAAGGTACGTATATAAATATACAGTTCTCACAAAAGGTACTGTCTGACTTGGTAGATTGATAGTACTAATATAGGATCATCACATAAAGATAGTTTGGAGAAAAGCTACATGGAGACACACGGTGCCTTTTTTTCAAGGATACACCATGGAAAGGTGCATCAATAGCATAGAAGAAGAGCCAAGCGGTGGATACAACACCTTTCGGCACACAGGACACACACCACGACTACAACGACACAACTCACATAGTCGAACCCTCAAGCCACAATGGCAAGGAGGCAAAATACGCGGTACTCTAGTAGTACAAGATAGAGGTTTCACCATCGGATCATTTGGGTTAATAATATGTATCCACAAAAAAGTAGACAACAGGTGTCAGTACCAACACATGAAGTGAGGCTGTACTCTTGGACATTCACCACGTGAATAACATAAATACTCCACCAACATTTATTCGAGCGAATAATATTTTCTAGCTATATATACTACTCAATTTTCAGCAATCTCGGACATTAACCATCGCATCTTCTAGTTGGCAATGCTAGCACATCAAACAGGTGATAACCTAAGAGTGTACGGGGAATACAAGGGAATTGGAGACATCGGGAGAAAAACGACCATTCCTCAGCTAATCCTGCAGCCTAGGACTTGTTCTTCAACTCTACATAGTCCACTAGGCATGCCTCCTAGTCGTAGCATTTTTTAAGGCGATAGGGTTATGAACTTCGGTCACCAGGTCCCTCGGTTCATGATGGGGCACATCGGTTTTGAGTGCATTAAGATCCATTTCTTAGTTGCTCTCAATGGATCTCGCCCTCTTCTAGTGCTTTGTCTTTGGTAAGGTGAGGCCATATGTGTTTCCTCTGAGGGAATATTCTCAACAACAATGTGCTTCGACGCCATCTGGAACGGTTGTACTTGTAAAAGCAAGTAAAAGCACTTCTCATTTTGCCCGTTGCTTTACTCCAAGTAACCGCGAACAAAATAAACAATGTGGTCCCATGATGCCTTACATAAATCAGGAAAATGGTATGGAGGATTCTGAAATTTGCATTTACTAATTTTAACTTTTTTAAGAAAAATATTGGACATATCTAGAAAACAAATGTTGACTCAAAAGTCAAACAAACCAATAGCCACCATCGCATCATGAAACAGAAAGATTCTCCGTTCACGGGCGATGTGTCTTTGCTATGCCCTCTCGCCAAGCACCTATATCATGTCCTCCTCGTGAACATTAGTCATGCAAGCGAATGGGTATACCAAATTACAACATCATCCGCATAAATTGAGGTCATGTGTCATAATCCCGCATGCGTAAGAGGTGCCATCACACCATCAATTGCCGCGTGCTGGAGCAAGTGGTGCAGACCTTCCATGACCATAACAAACGGTAGGGGAGACATAGGATCTCCCTGCCGCAGACCTTGCCGGTTGTAAATAATTTCCTCGAGGATTCCATTGAGTAGAACTCTGGTTGAGGAGGAGGCAAGGAGGCCAGCCACCCATGCGATCCATTTTGGGCCAAATCCAAATTGTTGCATTACTTCCATTAGGAACGCCCAATCCACAGTATCAAATGCTTTGGTAATGTCTAGCTTGAGCATGACAGAAGGTGTCAGGGAGGCATGCAACCTTTTTGCTGTACACTGCACCATCGTGTAGTTGTCATGTAGGCATCTTCCTCTTATGAACGCACTCTGGTGAGTGCCAACCAATCACGGCATATCGCTAGTGACCCGTGCCGCGAGCACCTTGGCAGCAAGCTTGGGGAAGCTATGTATCAAGCCGATAGGTCTATAGTCCTGCACTTCAAGTGCATCGGCTGATTTTGGCAACAGAGTGATGAATGCCTGATTGATAGAAGTCATCCCACAAAAATCCAAGTTTCCAAAGGAATGGAAAGCCTCCAAGACGTCATCTTTGATGATTGGCCAACATATGACGTGAAAATGCGCCGAGAACCCATCCGGACCCGGTGCTTTGTCAAGATCTTGCGCGCGAACCGCGTCTCAGATTTCTGCCTCTGTGAACTCTCCCTCCAGATTGTTGGAAATATGCCCTAGAGGCAATAATAAAATGATTATTATATTTCCTTGTTCATGATAATTGTCTATTATTCATGCTATAATTGTATTGTCTGGAAATCGTAATACATGTGTGAATACATAGACCATAATGTGTCCCTAGTGAGCCTCTAGTTGACTAGCTCGTTGATCAATAGATAGTCATGGTTCCTGGCTATGGACATGGGGATGTCATTGATAACGGGATCACATCATTAGGAGAATGATGTGATGGACAAGACCCAATCCTAAACATAGCACAAGATCGTATAGTTCGTTTGCTAGAGTTTTTCCAATGTCAAGTATCTTTTCCTTAGACCATGAGATCGTGTAACTCCCGGATACCGTAGGAGTGCTCTGGGTATACCAAACGTCACAACGTAACTGGGTGACTATAAAGGTATACTACGGGTATCTCCGAAAGTGTCTGTTGGGTTGACACGGATCAAGACTGTGATTTGTCACTCCGTATGACGGAGAGGTATCTCTGGGCCCACTCGGTAATGCATCATCATAATGAGCTCGAAGTGACCAAGTGTCTGGTCACAGGATCATGCATTACGGTACGAGTAAAGTGACTTGCCGGTAACGAGATTGAACGAGGTATTGGGATACCGACGATCGAATCTCGGGCAAGTAACATACCGATTGACAAAGGGAATTGAATACGGGGTTGCTTGAATCCTCGACATCGTGGTTCATCCGATGAGATCATCGAGGAGCATGTGGGAGCCAACATGGGTATCCAGATCCCGCTGTTGGTTATTGACCGGAGAGCTGTCTCGGTCATGTCTACATGTCTCCCGAACCCGTAGGGTCTACACACTTAAGGTTCGGTGACGCTAGGGTTGTAGAGATATGAATATGCAGTAACCCGAAAGTTGTTCGGAGTTCCGGATGAGATCCTGGACGTCACGAGGAGTTCCGGAATGGTCCGGAGGTGAAGAATTATATATAGGAAGTGCAGTTTCGACCATCGGGAGAGTTTCGGGGTCACCGGTATTGTACCGGGACCACCGGAAGGGTCCCGGGGGTCCACCGGGTGGGGCCACCCATCTCGGAGGGCCCCATGGGCCAAAGTGGGGAGGGGAACCAGCCCATAGTGGGCTGGTGCGCCCCCCTAGGCCCACCCCATGCGCCTAGGGTTGGAACCCTAGGGGTGGGGGGGGGGCGCCCCACCTTGCCTTGGGGGCTACTCCACCCTTGGCCGCCGCCCCCCCTAGGAGATCCCATCTCCTAGGGCCGGCGCCCCCCTAGGGGAGCCTATATAAAGGGGGGAGGGAGGGGCAGCAATACCTTGAGTCTTGGCGCCTTCCTCTCCCCTGCTACACCT
>NC_057812.1:89176747-89296673 GCF_018294505.1 Triticum aestivum | reverse complement strand
CTCTCTCGCAGTATACGGCGAAGCCCTGCTGCTGTGACACCCTGCATCCACCACCACGCCGTCGTGCTGCTGGATCTTCATCAACCTCTCCTCCCCCTTGCTGGATCAAGAAGGAGGAGACATCACGCTGACCGTACGTGTGTTGAACACGGAGGTGCCGTCCGTTCGGCTCTAGGATCTCCGGTGATTTGGATCACGTCGAGTACGTCTTCCTCATCCCCGTTCTTTGAACGCTTCCGCGCATGATCTACAAAGGTATGTAGATGCAATCCAATCACCCGTTGCTAGATGAACTCATAGATGGATCTTGGTGAAACCGTAGGAAAATTTTTGTTTTCTCCAACGTTCCCCAACAGTGGCATCATGAGCTAGGTCTATGCGTAGTTCTCCTTGCACGAGTAGAACAGAATTTGTTGTGGGCGTAGATGTTGTCAACTTTCTTGCCGCTACTAGTCTTATCTTGCTTCGGCGGTATTGTGGGATGAAGCGGCCCGGACCGAACGCTTACGTGAGACTGGTTCCACCGACTGACATGCACTAGTTGCATAAGGTGGCTAGCGGGTGTCTGTCTCTCCCACTTTAGTTGGAGCAGATTCGATGAAAAGGGTCCTTATGAAGGGTAAATAGAAGTTGACAAATCATGTTGTGGCTATTACGTAGGTAAGAAAACATTCTTGCTAGAACCCTTTTGCAGCCACGTAAAACTTGCAACAAACAATTAGAGGACGTCTAACTTGTTTTTGCAGCAAGTGATTTGTGATGTGATATGGCCAAAGTTGTGATGAATGATGAATGATATATATGTGATGTATGAGATCATGTTCTTGTAATAGGAATCATGACTTGCATGTCGATGAGTATGACAACCGGCAGGAGCCATAGGAGTTGTCTTTATTTTTTGTATGACCTGCGTGTCATTGAGAAACGCCATGTAAATTACTTTACTTTATTGCTAAACACATTAGCCATAGTAGTAGAAGTAATAGTTGGCGAGCAACTTCATGGAGACACGATGATGGAGATCATGGTGTCATGCCGGTGATAAGATGATCATGGACCCCAAGATGGAGATCAAAGGAGCCATGTGATATTGGCCATATCATGTCACTATTATTATTTGATTGCATGTGATGTTTATCATGTTTTTGCATCTTGTTTACTTAGAACGGTGGTAGTAAATAAGATGATCCCTCATAATAATTTCAAGAAAGTGTTCCCCCTAACTGTGCGCCGTTGCGACAGTTCGTTGTTTCGAAGCACCACGTGATGATCGAGTGTGATAGATTCCAACGTTCACATACAACGGGTGTAAGACAGATTTACACACGCAATACACTTAGGTTGACTTGACGAGCCTAGCATGTACAGACATGGCCTCGGAACACAGAAGACCGAAAGGTCGAGCATGAGTCGTATAGAAGATACGATCAACATGAAGATGTTCACCGATGTTGACTAGTCCGTCTCACGTGATGATCGGACACGGCCTAGTCAACTCGGATCATGTTATACTTAGATGACTGGAGGGATGTCTATCTAAGTGGGAGTTCATTGAATAATTTGATTAGATGAACTTAATTATCATGAACTTAGTCTAAAATATTTACAATATGTCTTGTAGATCAAATGGCCAACGTTGTCCTCAACTTCAACGCGTTCCTAGAGAAAACCAAACTGAAAGACGATGGCAGCAACTATACGGACTGGGTCCGGAACCTGAGGATCATCCAAATAGCTGCCAAGAAAGATTATGTCCTAGAAGCACCGCTAGGTGACGCACCCGTCCCACAGAACCAAGACGTTATGAACGCTTGGCAGACATGTGTTGATGATTACTCCCTCGTTCAGTGCGGCATGCTTTACAGCTTAGAACCGGGGCTCCAAAAGCGCTTTGAGCAACACGGAGCATATGAGATGTTCGAAGAGCTGAAAATGGTTTTCCAAGCTCATGCCCGGGTCGAGAGATATGAAGTCTCCGACAAGTTCTTCAGCTGTAAGATGGAGGAAAATAGTTCTGTCAGTGAGCACATACTCACTATGTCTGGGTTACATAACCGCTTGACTCAGCTGGGAGTTAATCTCCTGGATGACGCGGTCATTGACAGAATCCTCCAATCGCTTCCACCAAGCTACAAGAGCTTTGTGATGAACTTCAATATGCAAGGGATGGAAAAGACCATTCCTGAAGTATTTGCAATGCTGAAATCAGCAGATGTAGAAGTCAAAAAGGACCATCAAGTGTTGATGGTGAATAAAACCACTAAGTTCAAGAAAGGCAAGGGTAATAAGAACTTCAAGAAGGACGGCAAGGGAGTTGCCGTGCCCGGTAAGCAAGCTGCCGGGAAGAAGCCAAAAAATGGACCCAAGCCCGAGACTGAGTGTTTTATTGCAAGGGAAGTGGTCACTGGAAGCGGAACTGCCCCAAATACTTAGCGGACAAGAAGGCCGGAAAAACGAAAGGTATATGTGATATACACGTAATTGATGTGTACCTTACCAGTACTCGTAGTAGCTCCTGGGTATTTGATACCGGTGCGGTTGCTCACATTTGTAACTCAAAGCAGGAGCTGTGGAATAAGCGGAGACTGGCGAAGAACGAGGTGATGATGCGCGTCGGGAATGGTTCCAAGGTCGATGTGATCGCCGTCGGCACGCTACCTCTACATTTACCCACGGGATTAGTTTTAAACCTCAATAATTGTTATTTAGTACCAGCTTTGAGCATGAACATTGTATCAGGATCTCGTTTAATACGAGATGGCTACTCATTTAAATCCGAGAATAATGGTTGTTCTATTTATATGAGAGATATGTTTTATGGTCATGCTCCTATGGTGAATGGTTTATTCTTAATGAATCTCCAGCGTAATGCTACACATATTCATAGTGTGAGTACCAAAAGATGTAAGGTTGATAATGATAGTCCCACATACTTGTGGCACTGCCGCCTTGGTCACATAGGTGTCAAACGCATGAAGAAGCTCCATACAGATGGACTTTTAGAGTCTCTTGATTACGAATCATTTGAGACGTGCGAACCATGCCTCATGGGTAAGACGACCAAGACTCCGTTCTCAGGAACAATGGAGCGAGCAACCAACCTATTGGAAATCATACATACTGATGTGTGCGGTCCAATGAGTGTTGAGGCTCGTGGTGGCTATCGTTATGTTCTCACCCTCACTGATGACTTGAGTAGATATGGGTATATCTACTTAATGAAACACAAGTCTGAAACCTTTGAAAAGTTCAAGGAATTTCAAAGTGAGGTTGAGAATCAACGTGACAGAAAAAACAAGTTTTTGCGATCAGATCGTGGAGGAGACTACTTGAGTCACGAATTTGGTACACACTTAAGAAAATGTGGAATAGTTTCACAACTCACGCCTCCTGGAACACCTCAGCGTAATGGTGTGTCCGAACATCGTAATCGCACTCTATTAGATATGGTGCGATCTATGATGTCTCTTACCGATTTACCGCTGTCATTTTGGAGTTATGCTTTAGAGACTGCCACATTCCCTTTAAATAGGGCTCCGTCGAAATCCATTGAGACGACACCGTATGAATTATGGTTTGGGAACAAGCCTAAGCTGTCGTTTCTAAAAGTTTGGGGATGCGATGCTTACTTCAAGAAACTTCAACCTGAAAAGCTCGAACCCAAGTCAGAAAAATGCGTCTTCATAGGATACCCTAAAGAAACTATTGGGTATACCTTCTACCTCAGATCCGAAGGCAAGATCTTTGTTGCCAAGAATGGATCCTTTCTAGAGAAGGAGTTTCTCTCGAAAGAAGTAAGTGGGAGGAAAGTAGAACTTGATGAAGTATTGCCTCTTGAACCGGAAAGTGGCGCAACTCAGGAAAATGTTCCTGTGGTGCCTGCACCAATTAGAGAGGAAGTTAATGATGATGATCAAGATACTTCTGATCAAGCTCCTACTGAACTTCGAAGGTCCACAAGGACACGTTCCGCACCAGAGTGGTACGGCAACCCTGTCTTGGAAATCATGTTGTTAGACAATGGTGAACCTTCGAACTATGAAGAAGCGATGGCGGGCCCGGATTCCGACAAATGGCTGGAAGCCATGAAATCCGAGATAGGATCCATGTATGAAAACGAAGTATGGACTTTGACTGACTTGCCCGATGATCGGCGAGCCATAGAAAATAAATGGATCTTTAAGAAGAAGACAGACGCGGATGGTAATGTGACCATCTATAAAGCTAGGCTTGTCACTAAGGGTTATCGACAAGTTCAAGGGGTTGACTACGATGAGACATTCTCTCCCGTAGCAAAGCTGAAGTCCGTCTGAATCATGTTAGCAATTGCCGCATACTATGATTATGAGATATGGCAAATGGACGTCAAAACGGCATTCCTTAACGGTCATCTTAAGGAAGAACTGTATATGATGCAGCCGAAAGGTTTTATCGATCCTAAGAATGATGACAAGGTGTGCAAGCTCCAACGCTCGATTTATGGGCTGGTGCAAGCATCTCGGAGTTGGAACATTCGCTTTGATGAGATGATCAAAGCGTTTGGGTTTATGCAGACTTATGGAGAAGCCTGCGTTTACAAGAAAGTGAGTGGGAGCTCTGTAGCATTTCTCATATTATATGTAGATGACATACTTTTGATGGGAAATGATATAGAGCTTTTGGACAGCATTAAGGCCTACTTGAATAAGAGTTTTTCAATGAAGGACCTTGGAGAAGCTGCTTATATATTAGGCATCAAGATCTATAGAGATAGATCAAGACACCTCATAGGTCTTTCACAAAGCACATACCTTGATAAGATATTGAAGAAGTTCAATATGGATCAGTCTAAGAAGGGGTTCTTGCCTGTGTTGCAAGGTGTGAAATTGAGCTCGGCTCAATGTCCGACCACGGCAGAAGATATAGAAGAGATGAGTGTCATCCCCTATGCCTCAGCCATAGGTTCCATTATGTATGCCATGCTGTGTACCAGACCTGATGTAAACCTTGCCGTAAGTTTGGTAGGAAGGTACCAAAGTAATCCCGGCAAGGAACACTGGACAGCAGTCAAGAATATCCTGAAGTACCTGAAAAGGACTAAGGAAATGTTTCTCGTTTATGGAGGTGACGAAGAGCTCGTCGTAAAGGGTTACGTTGACGCTAGCTTCGACACAGATCTGGATGACTCTAAGTCACAAACCGGATACGTGTATATTTTGAATGGTGGGGCAGTAAGCTGGTGCAGTTGCAAGCAAAGCGTTGTGGCAGGATCTACATGTGAAGCGGAGTACATGGCAGCCTCGGAGGTAGCACATGAAGCAGTCTGGGTGAAGGAGTTCATTACCGACCTAGGAGTCATACCCAATGCGTCGGGCCCGATGACTCTCTTCTGTGACAACACTGGAGCTATTGCCCTTGCCAAGGAGCCCAGGTTTCACAGGAAGACCAGGTATATCAAGCGTCGCTTCAACTCCATTCGTAAAAGTGTTCAAAATGGAGACATAGAGATTTGTAAAGAACATACGGACCTGAATGTAGCAGATCCGTTGAGTAAACCTCTCCCTAGAGCAAAACATGATCAACAACAGAATTCCATGGGTGTTCGATTCATCTCAATGTAACTAGATGATTGACTCTAGTGCAAGTGGGAGACTGTTGGAAATATGCCCTAGAGGCAATAATAAAATGATTATTATATTTCCTTGTTAATGATAATTGTCTATTATTCATGCTATAATTGTATTTTCCGGAAATCGTAATACATGTGTGAATACATAGACCATAATGTGTCCCTAGTGAGCCTCTAGTTGACTAGCTCGTTGATCAACAGATAGTCATGGTTTCCTGGCTATGGACATGGGGATGCCATTGATAACGGGATCACATCATTAGGAGAATGATGTGATGGACAAGACCCAATCCTAAACATAGCACAAGATCGTATAGTTCGTTTGCTAGAGTTTTTCCAATGTCAAGTATCTTTTCCTTAGACCATGAGATCGTGTAACTCCCGGATACCGTAGGAGTGCTCTGGGTATACCAAACGTCACAACGTAACTGGGTGACTATAAAGGTATACTACGGGTATCTCCGAAAGTGTCTGTTGGGTTGACACGGATCAAGACTGGGATTTGTCACTCCGTATGACGGAGAGGTATCTCTGGGCCCACTCAGTAATGCATCATCATAATGAGCTCAAAGTGACCAAGTGTCTGGTCACGGGATCATGCATTACGGTACGAGTAAAGTGACTTGCCGGTAACGAGATTGAACGAGGTATTGGGATACCGACGATCGAATCTCGGGCAAGTAACGTACCGATTGACAAAGGGAATTGAATACGGGGTTGCTTGAATCCTCGACATCGTGGTTCATCCGATGAGATCATCGAGGAGCATGTGGGAGCCAACATGGGTATCCAGATCCCGGTGTTGGTTATTGACCGGAGAGCCGTCTCGGTCATGTCTACATGTCTCCCGAACCCGTAGGGTCTACACACTTAAGGTTCGGTGATGCTAGGGTTGTAGAGATATGAATATGCAGTAACCCGAAAGTTGTTCGGAGTTCCGGATGAGATCCTGGACATCACGAGGAGTTCCGGAATGGTCCGGAGGTGAAGAATTATATATAGAAAGTGCAGTTTCGGCCATCGGGAGAGTTTCGGGGTCACCGGTATTGTACCGGGACCACCGGAAGGGTCCCGGGGGTCCACCGGGTGGGGCCACCCATCCCGGAGGGCCCCATGGGCCAAAGTGGGGAGGGGAACCAGCCCATAGTGGGCTGGTGCGCCCCCCTAGGCCCACCCCATGCGCCTAGGGTTGGAACCCTAGGGGTGGGGGGCGCCCCACCTTGCCTTGGGGGCTACTCCACCCTTGGCCGCCGCCCCCCCTAGGAGATCCCATCTTCTAGGGCCGGCGCCCCCCTAGGGGAGCCTATATAAAGGGGGGGAGGGAGGGGGCAGCAATACCTTGAGTCTTGGCGCCTCCCTCTCCCCTGCTACACCTCTCTCTCTCTCTCGCAGTATACGGGGAAGCCCTGCTGCGGTGACGCCCTGCATCCACCACCACGCCGTCGTGCTGCTGGATCTTCATCAACCTCTCCTCCCCCCTTGCTGGATCAAGAAGGAGGAGACGTCACGCTGACCGTACGTGTGTTGAACACGGAGGTGCCGTTCGTTCGGCGCTAGGATCTTCGGTGATTTGGATCACGTCGAGTACGTCTTCCTCATCCCCGTTCTTTGAACGCTTCCGCGCGTGATCCACAAAGGTATGTAGATGCAATCCAATCACTCGTTTCTAGATGAACTCATAGATGGACCTTGGTGAAACCATAAGAAAATTTTTGTTTTCTGCAACGTTCCCCAACACAGATGTGTCATGTCGTATGTTGGCATGCCCAGCTCACTAAGGTCTAGTGAGTATGCCCGGTCCGGTACTGCCCCAAGGAAGAGACGACAACATCGGTGCTGCTCATTGTGTCTAGCTCAATAGAAATGCAGTTAGGATACCTGCTGATCTTCTTCTCACTACTACAATCCTACGGTTGTCACGGAGGTCGTACGATTGCGGACGGTATCTGCATGGGAAGCTGCTAGCAGGAGGGACAACAGTGCGACGCGGACCGCAGCCACAGGGATGAACGAGGCCATTACAACGTATAAGTTTCACTATATACCTTCATCTTGTTCAGTAGCACTGCCAAAGCCGGCAGAGCAATTAGGCTCACTTAAGGTGCCAGCGGAGCTCTCGATTTTCCAAATCTTGGTTACTTTACGTTCCCACGCTCTTCCCATACTGCATTCACGAGACGTGTCTCCTCTAGTTCGAGTTTTGCATGGATATTGTTTTCTTTTCTTTGACATTTCTTGTTCTCCTCATGAACGATGACTAATCTATACTCCCGCAGTCTCACAATATAAGATCATTTTCAAGCTAACATAGCATAAAAACAATCTTATATTGTACTCCCTCTGTTCCAAATTACTCGTCGTGGTTTTAGTTCAAATTTGTACTGAAACCACGACAAGTAATTTGGAACGGATGGAGAAGGTACGTATATAAATATACAGTTCTCACAAAAGGTATTGTCTGACTTGGTAGATTGATAGTGCTAATATAGGATCATCACATAAAGATAGTTTGGAGAAAAGCTACATGGAGACACACGGTACCTTTTTTCAAGTATACACCATGGAAAGGTGCATCAATAGCACAGAAGAAGAGCCAAGCGGCGGATACAACACCTTTCGGCACACAGGACACACGCCACGACTACAACGACACAACTCACATAGTCGAACCCTCAAGCCACAATGGCAAGGAGGCAAAATACGCGGTACTCTAGTAGTACAAGATAGAGGTTTCACCATCGGATCGTTTGGGTTAATAATATGTATCCACAAAAAAGTAGACAACAGGTGTCAGTACCAACACATGAAGTGAGGCTGTACTCTTGGACATTCACCACGTGAATAACATAAATACTCCACCAACATTTATTCGAGCGAATAATATTTTCTAGCTATATATACTACTCAATTTTCAGCAATCTCGGACATTAACCATCGCATCTTCTAGTTGGCATTGCTAGCACATCAAACAGGTGATAACCTTAGAGTGTACGGGGAATACAAGGGAATTGGAGACATCGGGAGAAAAATGACCATTCCTCAGCTAATCCTGCAGCCTAGGACTTGTTCTTCAACTCTACATAGTCCACTAGGCATGCCTCCTAGTCGTAGCGGTTTTTTAAGGCGATAGGGTTATGAACTTCGGTCACCAGGTCCCTCGGTTCATGATGGGGCACATCGGTTTTGAGTGCATTAAGATCCATTTCTTAGTTGCTCTCGATGGATCTCGCCCTCTTCTAGTGCTTTGTCTTTGGTAAGGTGAGGCCATATGTGTTTCCTTTGAGGGAATATTCTCAATAACAATGTGCTTCGACGCCATCTGGAATGGTTGTACTTGTAAAAGCAAGTAAAAGCACTTCTCATTTTGCCCGTTGCTTTACTCCAAGTAACTGCGAACAAAATAAACAATGTGGTCCCATGATGCCTTACATAAATCAGGAAAATGGTATGGAGGATTCTGAAATTTGCACTTACTAATTTTAACTTTTTTTAAGAAAAATATTGGACATATCTAGAAGACAAATGTTGACTCAAAAGTCAAACGAACCAATACCCACCGTCGCATCATGAAACAGAAAGATTCTCCGTTCACGGGCGATGTGCCTTTGCTATGCCCTCTCGCCAAGCACCTATATCATGTCCTCCTCGTGAACATTAGTCATGCCAGCGAATGGGTATACCAAATTACAAAGTGCATCACAGACTATTACAAGCGGAGTGATCATCATAGAAAGATACTCCATGCATGGCTCCGTGACATGATCATCACAAACAATTACAACCCTAAAGGAGTAGTTTTGAAAGAAAAGAAAAACTACAAGGATATGAGGTGTTGTAGTAGTACATGGCATCAGTTCACCATCAGTCCTTGTCCTTTAGGGTTAATATAATCACTCTGTGATGGTCTTCTTCTCAAAGCCTATGCTGTGCGCACGAGCTAATTGCCCAAAAGAGAAATAACAACAAGAGGAGAATAGCGGTCACAAGGACGAGTGCATGTGAGGCCATTATACACGTATATGTCTCTCCCTGTGCTTGGGAACGATGATTTTAGGGATCAAAGTGGCGAAGTTCTTCTCTCGGCATGGGATGCCATGAACAACTGTGTACAAGCTTCACTCAGAGGTCATTTCTGCAATCACACAATTGTTAGAGAGCAGGTCACACCTCCATGATATTGCCACTGATTTCCATCACCAACTAAAGGTCAGTGCTCAAGAGGTTTGTATTCAAAAGATTCATTGTCAAGACACTCACGTGGCCCATGAGACTGATTAAATACTATGCACGGTTCACCCGTTGATTGTTGCACCATGATTCATGGCAGAAATGACCTCAAAACTACTCTACAACCCTAGTACAATGTAACTCACCCATACTTTTTTCATATGATTCAAATATTGTATCAATTTTATGTTTTGAATATGAGTCGGATTTTTTTATCTGTTTGCACATTATAATTTCCGGTAAGGAAGTCTTCCGAACAAAGCCAATCTTGAATATATTAGGAAAATATTTAAAATTTGAATTCAAAAACATGATGGAAATTTATGAAACTTAGTGATACATGATGCAACACAAAATAACCTAATAAAACTTGGTAATATTGTTCTATGACATTTTAGTTTGTTATATCATATTTTCTCTTGTACCATAGTGTATCATGTCGATTGAATTGTGTGTCAAAGTGATGGATAGGGAACTTGTTAAAACTTGGAGAAACTTGGTGCATCATAATGTTCGTCAGTATAGAACTTGATGAAACTTGATGAAAACTCAATATACGCTTCACGCAACACAATATTATTTCACTATGTTTCATAGAGTTTCACCGTGTTTCATATTTCAATTTTTAAAACTTGTCAAAATGTATTCAAGAGTGGTCTTGTTTCAAAGTGCTCATCGCAAAGAACACAAAGATGCAGGCGGATCATAAATTAGACGTTTGACTCAATGGATAAAGTAGATTCAAACTTTGAAATCAAATGAAAAATGCATGGATGGGTGGTGTATATAATATGTGTAGTGTGTGAGGGAAAGGGGGAAAGAAATTGACCCATGCATGGGACCTATACACGAGACCTCTCATGCAAGGTAGAATCTCTTTTCTTGGTGGCCCGTGAGCTAGATCAATTAGGTTCTGGAGAGTTGAATGGGGTGCATTGCACGTGACAATGCAGATTTGCATATTTATCACAGAATTATTCTTGATGCGGGGCCGCCATTGTTGATCTTCTTCTCGGAGGACTGCTGAAGGCTTCACCATGCCATCGGAGAGGGGAAGCTTCACCATCGGTTCCGTCAACCCCTTCTCCCTCATCGCCGCCATGATCTCTCCAACCATGTGATGAGAATTTTTTTCCCTTGTGCTCTTTCAGCGTGTTACAGAGAGTAGTAAATATCCAAAGAACTCTACATATATCTGCATTTTTTCATTATTGCTTGCTTTCTTTCGTTCCTTCATATTTGGCAACTCTCGGGTATTTACTACTTTGTGTAACTCTACTACTACGTACACCAGTCCATTTAGTAGATTGTCATTGGTACAAATTTCTTCGAGCAAGTACTTGTTTTCATATGTGGTTGAATTGACAACTCAATTGATAGAGCTTATAAGTATTCTCTCGCTTCCATCGCGTATAAATTAGAGTTGTAATATTTCGCAACGAAGACCGTTGTGATTATCTACACTTGTGGGCGGCTGACATGTTGACCAGCTTGTTGCCGGATGCTCATTTCTTTTTGCAACTCCTCTAACAAAACAAAGGTGTGTTTTTCTTTCAAGTTTTGTCCAAAAATATATAGAAATAGAAAGAAAGTAAATTCTTTCTCCCCGGATACAATAGAAAAGGAACTTTGTGGAGTTTGAAAAATAAGAAAGGGAGAAAAGATGCTAAAACAATTTTTCTCCTACGTTTGGATAGAACTGAACAGAAAATGTTGTCCAAAATGGCACAAGGCAAAATGATGCCACATATTTAATTCTCTTTGTTGGCTCCAAAATATGGATAGTGTCGTTTTTTTGTTTCACCATTGTCATGCTTTGGTATCCAACTAACCACATATGAAACACACTGAAAACAAAGATGGGCCTGAAACGGCTGAAAACAAAAATAATAATACTCCTTCACATGAAAGAGAGATGAGAAAGACAAATTTTGACGAGATGGGAAAAAATTCAAAAGATCTCGCCGTGTTGTGATGTGTTTCATTAAAGCATAGGCATGCTAGCATCGGTGCCTATCAGAAGGTCATATCGGAAACTCGTAGCTAGCATGTGATGTCCGACGATCATGGGTGACTGACATGTGAGCCAGCTTGTTGTTGGCCATCCTTTTCTTTACGCAACTTTTAGAACGACATTGCAGGTTTTGTCAAAAAAGTATAAAAAGGAAGAAAGAAAATTTCTTGCAAGATATAATGGAAAAAAGAGCTTTGTTGAGTTAGAAAAATAAGAAAAGAAAACAGAAAAGCTAATGCCGTGGCATCACGGATAGAACTGAAGTGAACATAATCTGTTGGCCGCAAAAGGCACAAAGGGAAGAGGGCTGATTTTGGCATATGGTACCATCATAGGTTGGTATTTCGTTTTGTTTGGTGCCATCCAGGGTTTTCATCCCATGTTTTATCTATTACGTGAATATTTAGACAGAGGGCTGATTTTGGCATATGGTACCCTCATGGGCATCACCTTTTTCCAGGTTGTATATTTGTATAATAGTTGATGGAGTATTGAATAGTATAGGTGGTACATTAGAGCTTCTCTTTCTGATTTGGTCCCTTGAGACTTAAGTGGTTTGATGGATACCATGATGATAGTTTCACACACGTGGTAGTCATTTCAATACAAAAAATTCATAGTTTAGGAATTTTTACAACACCAAAAATTAAAAAATAAATAACCAATTAGTAAAATATATTGGTAATTGATTGTAGACCTTTTCCGTTCCTGAGCTGGTCCTTGATTTTATTGAGTGAGAGGAATAAATACTAATATATTAATCTTACATTCTTAAGAAGTTGATCCCCACTACTACCAATTCTCTCAACATGCAGCCCGTCCACATCATCGTCTAGCCACCTCAGCAATTTCCATCCACGTCACTTTAACTCTTGGTTTTTTTCTCCATGTTCACGTAGCATCACTTGATGGTATTCCACCCAAAAGTTTTTTTACTAGCACGTGGCTTTAGTTACTGCTATTACAACCCACGAGAGAGCCTACCATCCTACGAGATGACCCCTCGGTGCTCCACAATATGCGCCCCTCCCATTTGGATCTCTATTCCTCGACCAGCGGAAGCAGAAGCAAACCTCCCCAAAACGAAACATCTTGAATCCCTCATAAGTTGGCCTCCCCGTCTCCCATCCCCACGGTATCAACCCCCGGCGAAGCAGTTTCAGCCACTTGGGAAGGGTCCAAGTAAACACTCCTGCGGTCCATCCCACGTACGCGGTGACGGTTGGTATGTCCGGCGATCATGGAAGCGATTTGTTCCTTCCTGGTTCCCGTGGTGCATCCGCCCCGTGCGCTCAGATCTGATCGCCGGTGGGTGCCGTCGAGTGATCCCTGTCCCACAGCGAGGCGCACTGTCCGCCCAGCGGGACTCCCCCGTATTCCACCAAAAGCCTTTTGGGTGCTTCCTAGGGCACACGATCGTAAAACACCTGTCTAGGGTTTCAGTCACAGACACTGAGTACGAGCCGCCATGGAGAAGGTTGCGGGGTTGATGGAGAAGATGAAGCTGTCGGAGGAGGAGAGGAAAGGAGTGAAGATCCGGTGGATGTCGCAGGCAAAGGAGAGTAAGGGTGAGATCCAAGCGGTGGGGAAGGTGATGCCGGAGAGACCCGCGCACCCGGACGCGATCTGCCTATCGCTGGGAAAGTGCTGGTGTCCCCTGAAGGGCGTGGACTGCAAAGAGCTGGGCGAGAATATCTTCATATTCACCTTCAAACAAGAGTCATGCAAGCGCAAGGCGTTGGAGGATGGACCATGGATGTTCGATAATGACCTCGTTGTGATGGTGGATTTTGTGCCGAGCAAGCGAATTGAGCAGTATGTGTTCGAGGAGGTCCCTGTTTGGTTCAGAGTGTTTGGCTTGCCGTTGGGGAAGATGGAGGAGGAGATGGCGGAGGAGATTGGAAATCTAGTAGGCAAGTACGTGGAGATGGACTCCGGAGTGGATGGTTCGGCGGTGGGGAGGTTTTTGCGCATTAAGGTGTGTATGCCGATCAATAAACCGATAATGAGGGGAGTCGCGCTGGATGAGGAGTCGGAGAGTGATGAGGAGAAGGAGCGTGAAAATGAAGGAGATGTTGAGAAGGAGAGGCCTTTTTGCCGTTTTGAGTACGAATACCTCCCTGACTTCTGTTATATATGTGGAATCATTGGACATGTGGACAAAGGGTGTTTGACCAAGCTGAAGAAGGGGGAGAAGGCGCAGTACGGGCGATGGTTGCGTGCTGACATGGGGAGACGTCGTGGTCTAGAGGAAGGAAGGATGTGGAGAAACAACCAGAATGGGAGTGGGAGCGGCTCTGGAAATGGGCGATTGTATGGGGGTGGGAGGTTGGGTGGTAGGTCTCGCAGTGATAGCCTCAGCTGGCGAAAATCTGTCCCTCAGATAGGGGAGGAACGGACGGAGGAGGGAGAAGAAGTCAATAGCCCCAGCAAGATCACTAAGGCGTGCGGGGGCGGGGGGCTTCAAAAGAGGATAACCTTTCATGCGGACGGTGGAAGCAAGGAGGTGATCGACGCTAATGCCAATGGTGTGGGGGGGGAGGAGCGGCTATGGAGGTGGAGATGGACGAGGGGCAGGTAGGCAAGGGAGGTGTGCTCCAACCAGAGATGCAGACTGTGAAGGAAGTAGTGGAAGAAAGCACTGCAAAGGAGGATGGGAGAGGGAAGAGTGGCGCGCATATACCAAAGAAATACAAGAAGGTTAGAAGGGAAGGGCCGGTGGTGTCAAAAGAAGACAGTGTAGTTGATCGTGTGTTAGGGCAGAAGAGGAATGTGGAGGGGGAAGAAGAGGAGCACTTGAGAAAGAAGGGAAGGGTGGAGGAGGGGTGACAAGGTGATGGGTGCAACTGAGACGTCTCCTTTAAACACTATATCGGCCGGGCTGCCAGAGCAGCCCCGCCGGACGCAATGAGGATTGTAAGCTGGAACTGTCGGGGACTCGGGAATGGCCCGACAGTTCGTGGCCTCTTGGACCTCAAGAGGGTGGAGGATCCCGATGTTTTCTTTTTGTGCGAGACAAAGTTGCTGGAGAAGGAGCTAGAACAGTACAGGTGGAAGCTAGGGTTGGCAAATATGTGTGCGAAGGACTCAGAAGGAAGGAGCCGGGGGTGACTATTTTCTGGAGGAGGGGCATCAATCTCTCTTTGCGGTCGGTGGGTAGAAGGCACGTTGATGCGGATATAACAGAGGAGGATGACTCAACTTGGAGGATTACTAGAGTGTATGGGGAGTCGCAATGGGGAAGAAAGAAGGAAACCTGGAGGACGATGCACTTGCTTAATCAGCAACAGCAGGAGAGGAGGTCGTGGCTATGTTTGGGTGATTTTAATGAGATCATGTCTAATGAGGAGAAGAGAGGTGGTGTGGACCGACCGGAGGGGTGCATGAATCAGTTTAAGGAGGCGTTGGAGGAGTGCAAGTTGAGTGATCTAGGATACGAGGGAGATGTTATCACTTGGTGGAACAACTATACGCGTGCGGAAGGGTATGTTTGTGGGCGTCTCGACCGGGCCACTGCTAACATGGAATGGTGTTCAAAATTCTCGGAGTTCCGTGTTCGAAATGAGTTCCCGAGGCACTCCGATCACCGGCCGGTGGTGGTGGACACGGAGGAGGTGGGGGACAGGGGGAGGAAGGGACGGGGATGCTTCCGCTTTGAGGCCCGGTGGCTGAAGGAAGAGGGTTGCGAGTTGGTGGTGGAGGAAGCGTGGAGAAGAGTACGAGAAGGTGGAGTGCCGGATGTGGCCACGGCGCTGGAGGGGGTGGCGCGTGATCTATCTAGATGGAGCAGGGATGTGGTGGGGGATACGGAAAAGAAGTTGAAGGAGGCAAAGCGAGAGTTGGAAGCTTGTAGAAAACAAGGGGTCTCACCCGAGAAGGTGGCTGAGGAGGTGAGGTTACAGTGTTTGGTTGATCATTTGGAGGAAGTGCTTGATATTAAGTGGAGGCAACGTGCTCATGTTTGGTGGCTGAAGGAAGGGGATAGAAACACAAAGTTTTTCTTTCGATATGCCTCGGCGAGAAGGAAGGCCAACAGGATACGGAGGCTTAGGAGGGAGGATGGAGTAGTTGTAGAGGAAGGAAGAGAGCTCACTAACTATGTCGTGTCTTATTTTAAGGACCTATTCACCTCCAATGGCAATGGCCAATATGATGAGCTTCTCAGGGCTATGCAAGTGAAGGTGACTAGTGCTATGAATGATAGCCTTACTGCTGCATTCTCTGATATGGAAATCCAAACTGCTCTAGATCAGATCGGAGATCTCAAAGCACCTGGGCCGGATGGCATGCCCGCGGTGGTTTTCAAGAAATATTGGCAGTTAATGGGCAGGAATATCATTGATGAGGTGCGACATGTTCTGGAGGGTGGTGAGATGCCAGCGGGTTGGAATGATACTCATGTGGTACTAATACCCAAGGTAAAAAAACCTTCACGGATAAAGGATCTCATGCCAATAAGTTTGTGTAACAGATAATCTCCAAAGTTGTGGCGAATCGCCTCAAGCTTATCCTGCCACAGATCATCTCGGATAACCAGAGTGCGTTTGTACCTGGATGGTTGATAACAGATAACATCCTCATGGCATATGAGATATCACATTTCCTGATGACAGAAGGTCAGGGAAGGAAGAGTTTGTTGCGGTTAAAGTGGACGTGAGCAAAGCATATGACCGTGTAGAGTGGGCTTTCCTTGAAGCGATGATGTATAAATTGGGGTTTGCAAGCAGCTGGGTCAAGCTTGTGATGAAGTGCGTAGTTTCGATGAGATACAGGATCAAAATCAATGGGGATCTCTCCCAACAATTTGTGCCATCTAGAGGGCTCCGGCAAGGCGATCCAAGTTCTCCCTACCTGTTTGTCATTTGTGCTGAAGGATTGTCGACTCTTCTAAATGAGTCCCAACAGTGTGGTTCGTTTGGAGGCATACAAATCTGTCCGGGTGCGCCATCCATTTCGCACCTGTTTTTTGCTGATGATTCGGTACTCCTGATGCAAGCGCGGGCTGCTGAAGCTGCGGAACCGCAACGTATACTTCAGGTCTATGAGAGGTGCTCGGGGCAGTGTGTTAATCATGAAAAATCTGCAGTAATGTTCAGTAAAAACTGCTCCAAACAGACCAAAGGAGATGTGAAAGGAGCCTTGGGCATTGTTAGTGAGGTGTATAATGAGAAATACCTGGGACTCCCAGTGTATATCGGCCGGTCAAAACGAAAGGCCTTTGCTTATCTAAAAGACCGGATATGGAACTATATGCAGGGCTGGAATGAGAGGACTCTATCCCGGCAAGGCAAGGAAATTCTGGTTAAGGGTGTTGCGCAGGCGGTTCCAACCTTTGCAATGTTAGTCTTCTACCTCACCAAGTCCTTTTGCGAAGAGCTGAGTTCTATGATTGCGCGGTACTGGTGGAGCCAGCAAGATAATGATAATAAGATCCATTGGATTGGGTGGCAAAAACTTACAAGGTCGAAGGGCAGGGGGACTTGGTTTCCGGGATATTCATGACTTTAACATTGCTATGCTTGCAAGGCAAGTGTGGCGTCTGATTGAAAACCCAGACAGCCTGTGCGGACAGCTCTTGAAGGCCAAGTACTACCCGGAGAGCTCCATTCTGGATGCGGGCCAGGTCACAAACATGTCCTATGCGTGGCGCAGCATCACCTACGGAATTGACCTAGTCAAGCAAGGGATGATATGGCGTGTGGGAGACAGGAAAAACATTCGCATTTGGGACGATCCATGGATACCCAGAGCTTGGTCTAGGCGTGTGATCACCCCTCGTGGAGGAAACCTATTGACGAGGGTCGCTGAGCTCATAGATCCATCGAGCGGCAAATGGGACATGGAACTGGTCCGAGATACCTTTTGGGAGGAGGATGCGGAGTTGATTCTTCAAATTCCTCTACGAGATGGAGCAGTCGACTTCTTGGCCTGGCACTTTGACCCCAAGGGCGTATTCTCTGTCAAGCAGGCGTACAAGCTGAAGAGGGCATTGGCCGAGACCGGGGCTGCACAAGGGGATGGGATTCCTCAGGTGGCCGGTGATCTAGAGGGTGGAGGAGAGGCAAGGTGGAAGAGGATATGGAAACTGCCATGCCCAGGCAAGGTTAGGCATTTTATGTGGCGCCTTGCGCATAACACACTAGCCACTAAAGATATTCTTTGTCGAAGGGGAACGGCAATTGAGGATCACAAGTGTTTCCTATGCAATTCGAGAAATGAGTCGGCTAAACACCTGTTTGTGGAATGCCACGAAATTAAGCAGGTGTGGCGGGGAATTGGCCTTGAGTATGCTAGACAGCGGCTGTCAGAGTGCGATAGCATTCACACAACCTTGGAATATTTGTGGCAGCTCGTCGAAAAGGACCAGATGATTATCATTGTCATGTGGTGGCAGTGGTGGACTCAACGCAACAAGGTTAGGGAGGGAGAGAAACCAATGGAGCACGCTCAGTTCGCTATTAGAGCTGCATGCACGGCCGAAGAATTCCAGGTGTGCTTTCGCAAAATGGACCCGTCGCCGGCATGCACCCCACGTTGGATCCCGCCCCCACAGGACATACTAAAATTCAATGTCGATGGTGCGTTTGTCGAGGAAGGGGGCAGGGAGCCTGGGGAGTGGTTGTTCGGGATAGCACAGGCGAGGTTGTGGCTGCGCGGGCGGGACGGATTGATCATGTCGCTGATGCGTTCAGCACCGAGTTACGTGCAGTGGAGCAAGCTTTGGATCTTGCGGCTGAACTGGGGGTCGTGCGGTTGACTGTGGAGATGGACGCTCTAATGCTGGAACAGGCTCTAAACAGACGCGCCCCTGATTGTTCGCGTCAAGCGCAGGCGATTGAAGACATTAAGGTGCAGTCCAGGCTTTGGTTCTCCACTTGTGTGTTTGCCCATTGTAAGCGCGAGGCTAATATGCCAGCGCATCATATGGCCTGATTAGGCCTCTCCCATCAAGTGGGTGATATTCTAGTTGCTGATCATGTACTCCCAGCAAATGTTGCTGAGTTTGTAATGGGCGATCTTGCCCAACACGTTTCATAATAAAGCTCTTTGCTTGCCCTCAAAAAAAACCCGGCAAAGCGACGAACGCAAGAGAAGCCAGCCTGCTATAGGGTTTGCGGTGGTCGTCCCTCCTCTAGGGTTTGCGGCGGCCGTCCCGGGGCAAAACCGGCGGGTACGATGGCGACGGTGGAGCAGCGACCGGATCTCAAGAAGATCGATCTAGAGGCTAGCTGGTGCATCAATAATCTCATCAACATCGTCGAGAGCAAGCCAGAGCCGCTGTTCAGCTCCAAGGACTAAAGGAGGAAGACACGTAAGTCGACTCCGTTGCCTCCTCTCTCCGGACATGCCTCGGCTCGGACCGATTCGTTCTAATCCAGTGCTGATCTAGGTTTCCCCTATTTTTCTCTATTTGTACTAGGCCCGATTTGTTCTAATCAGGTGTTGATCTAGGGTTTCCGCCCCCTGTTTTTCTATATTTGTCGCGCATCATGATATACAACATCTGCACTACTTGCAGCAGCTTTACGACATGTTCCTTGCATACTGGCAGGGGTATCATCTCGGCTGTGTTGGGCATTTGTCTTATTCAAGTATGTCCAATGGAATTTATGCATGGGCACGTATTCATTGGTCAAGTATTACATTACCAAGTAATTTGTTCCCGTTGAATAGCTCTATGTGCCACTATCTGTAAGTAGACTCTCTCAATCTATTTTTTGTTAAATATCTTGATGTATACACAAGGAAGACTATCTTCTTTCGTGCTTCAGTTCACTGTTTTTTTTCATGCTTCAGGTGGACTGAGTTAAATATATTGATGTATACACAAGCCATCATAATTATCTTGCTGCTTTCTAAACAGCGTACTGAAGACTGCCTTCTTTCGTGCTTCTGGTCACTGTCATGTTTCATGCTTTAGGTGGACTGATTATAAGCATTACGTCCTAGGTGGTAAATAAAATAACTCAACCAATTTCAAAGTGATGTGTTACTTGGTGCTGTCCAACTCTGAAACGTTTTTCCACTTCTTATTTTCTTACTGAAGGTTAATTCGCACACATGCTACAGTCTGAAGGTACATGCAAATTTTATGTTTCTGAGTTGATATACATACTCCCACATTAGAATATACTAGAAAACTACATATCATGATGGCTCGCTTCCTTTTTAATTCAAATCCCACAATAGTTCCTCTATACTAACGTATGTGTAAGTGTTCCATGTAGGTTTAGTTTCTTTTGTTTGGTCGATGGCAGATCAGCAAAACTGAATAGCGTTCTAGAAATTATGATTTTTTTTTTGCAGGACAAAAATTATGAACACTATAGTCTCTTAATAGAGGTGCCGGAGCTGCAGTTCAGCTTTGAGGACTAAATGAGGAAGATACAACTGTTGGAATTATGTGTCCTGCAATTATATTCAAATTACTAGAAAATTACTAATGTTCGGAATACCTCATTATGGAATTATACATGTATTTATACATGAAATTGCTTTAGATGATTATCATGGAATTATCACTTGTTGAAATGTATTTAAGTAATATATGCTTAAGGAAGCTGGTCGATTATCATTGGAATACAATATACTATTTATATTGAAAAGACTATCCGGGTACACTGATGATTGGAAGGAGCTAGATCATATAGTTAGGTTACAGCCCTAATGTTGATCTACGTAATTAGAGGAATTTACACTCTATTATGGCGGTTGCTCACAAACGCGTGCTCCGGGGACATAACGGGTAGAATCCGTTAACAGACAAATATGATCGTGATTGGTTATTTGATCTGGACTCTATCCCGGAAACTAGTGAAAAAGACTAGGAATCTTATATCTGTATAAGAGGTGGACTCTTTGTAAAGACAGTATAAGAAGGTCCCTATCCCCTTGCCTCAGATATGCGAATTGTGACCGGCACCACGGATAAACACAGAGAAATTAGGAGGTAGACCGCAAACCCTAAATTTCTAACATTGGCATCAAGAGCAAGGTTCGTCCGACGGGTGATCCGGCTATAACCGGAACAATTGCTGATCCGCTGCGTAACTCTGCCGACTTGGTATGTCGCTCATCTGCAGCGTAGTAGCCTCTTTCAGATCGACCCGTCGCCGCCGCTTTCCTGGTGCTTAGCTTGATCCTGCCAACCCGCTGCCGTGTCGTACTCCCGTGGCGCAGTCTGTTTTTTCATCGTCTGTAATACTCATGCGCCGCTGCCGAGTCCCACGTTCTTGTATTGCGTACATTTGCATTCGATCGGAGAGATAGGAGTACTATGCTACTACCAAGTAGGAGCAGATCGATACGTCTGCGTGTGCGATCAGAAGCACGGCAAGATTCCCTGCCGGAAATCGTTAATGGATTTTGTTATTAATTTAATCGGGTATGGAGGTCAAAGATTTACTCAGCATCATGTAACAGTCGTGCAGGGACAACTATACAAGATTAAATATGTCACTCCCTGTGAGATAATTTCCTATTGCACATAGATGGAGGGATCCTGGAAAGCAATGGACATGCCCAACTTCTGCTCACGTGGATTGAGGAACAATTTTTTGCTTGCTTCTGATTGTACTAGCAAACTCACAATGGAGGGCCGCAAGTGATAACTCGCGAATACGGAAGACAGTCTACGTTTATTCTCTCGTTCGGGTTCAACAGACGAGAAGCCATGCAAGTTGATACTTCACCAAACTGAGAACGCAAGGAAACACAGATTGCTAGAGGTTCTGACTTTTGAGCGATCGAGGAATAGTACTACTTGCAGATTAAGTACTACTTTTGCCCATCAATAAGCAATTCAAGTGGACCGAGGAAGGATTACAGAGACGTGCTCACGTCATTTATTCAGTTGATTTCTGAAGTCTACGGATTAGATCGGTAACACTTTTTTTCTCAATAATGACACCCAACGGTATTTTTCTCTTTGTTACTTAGAGCATGGAAATTATGATTACGTGACTCTATTATCACGGTTTGGAAATAGATAATAATGGTTATATATTCTACGGTGAATGTTGTTCACATTATTTAACAGAACAAACCGGAAAGGCAAAATTAAAATGTCATTGTTATGGAAAAGGAAATATATAATGTGACACCTGGAATATGGATAACCTATGACTTGCATAATTATTTGGGGTTATTCAATTGGTTCTTTTTTTACTATTCAATATGAGAGTGATTACATTGCATGGAAAATAATGTGCAATCGGAAACACCTTCTTTTTGGGCGGAATATCTCTCAGAAATTATAGATAGTTGGTTTCTTAGTGCAAGTCATAGTTGTCATAAACTATATGCCAAAATGGTTGGAATAATTTTATATACACTTGTCATCGTGAGTGGTTATTCAATCTATCCAATATGGGATATTATTTGTTCTATGGAGGAAGACATGAAAATCTTTGAGGGAATGATATGACCAATTATGGTTGACTACACCTTGAAGAGGAAGATATATTTTTTGCTAATAGAATTGGCTAAGAGGAAGTGCCTATTATGAAACATCACTTATTTATGGAGGAAGATGGGAACCACTCCATGGAAAAGGAAATTTGCTCGCACTTAACGGGCAACTTTATTGTCATGCAACAATTTCAAAGGAAAATTGATGTACTTTGGATTGGAAATTATGCCATGAAACTCCCTTGTGGAGGAAAACTATTATTGTTATAGGACACTATGTGCAACTTCAGTGAGAAGGGATTTGGTTTATTGTTCTATCTTGGAATTTATTGACTATCTTATACTATTTGGAAAAGGAAGAGTGGAAATATTGCTCAATAATAAAATTAGTGCATTACGGAATTTCACACAATGGTTTATTCTTTCTTGATGGTCCATTGGAAGTCACCAACCCAAATTGTTATTTGGGGAAGATAACTCCATATGGAGGAATATCGACAATGGGAACACATGCTTGGAATCTATTATCTACATCATCAACGACTTGGTCACATATCTTGGAACTGTATCAAGAGGCTTATTGATTCTGGAATTTTAAAATTTAGTGGGAGGACTATGGTACATGTGAAGCACATTTTTTTAATATACTTTTTTTATTAAGGTGGAAGGAGATAAAAGGCTTCACATCGTTTCTATTTGATATACTTATGGTATTTATTTGGACATCCCCACTAGAGGTCTGATTATTTATTTTATCGCATTCATTAATGATTGTACTTGATATGGTTATGTATATACTTTTTCAAAATATAAGTCAGAAGGTTTTATTGTGCTGGTCACATGTTATACTGATGTGGAAAATTAGTTGATTAAATAATATCATAATTTTAACAACCGATTGGTGGGGGGAGTACACTTCAGGAATATATCGTTTGTATGTAAAGAGCATGGAACTATTCACCATTGAAATATACCGTACACTCCACAATTGAATGGAGGAATTGAATGTCTTGTATACTCCCCTGGAAAGAAGCATTGTGTACTGTCATTTGTTGATATCATTATCCATCTAGTACAGTCACTTGACTGGAAGGAAATCTTCTATTTTGGCATTAAATTTCCAGTTATTACAAAGCGCACACCAGGAAATGTTCATGGTTATTCTAGTGGATCAAAGGGTGTTTCCTTAGTTATCTGGAAAAGGAATACTGGTGGAAAGTAGGAACACAATAATTTTTATGATCAATGGTGGAATTATTGACAATCATACTGGAATATAATCTTACCCCAAGGAAACTACAAGTGACACTCCCAACATGACTTGCTTAGAATAAATGGGAGGAATTAGCTTGGAAGATCATGTCTGGATAATTATTATGCATTGTTGGGGGATGTCACTCTAAATTTTAGAGGAATCACTAAATTGATCTTAAGGTTTTTTTTTCAATGTCAACTATGGGTGGAAGAATTGCGGGAAGGAATAACCTCAAATGAGGAAGAGCATAGTTTGGGAACTTAATATCATACCAAATAACCGCAAGCCTATTGTCTGGAAGTGATTTTTTTGTAAGGATATTTGGCTCACTGGAATATTTAATGTCACTCTTGTTATTAAATTATTCACACAGAGGAAAATATACTTTGTGGGAACTCTCTCTCCTGGAATTTTGGGAAAGAGGAACTAAATACATGGTTTGCTAATTGAGTATATTAATGTATGGTCTTATAACAAGCTTCACATCAACGGAATAGCAGGTCATATGGTTTTCTAAATGAAGCAAGGCGGTCATCTACAAATGTAAGTGCAAAGTATTTTGCATTATTATTGTATACATTAACATTGTTTTTTGTTGTTTGCAATGATAAATTCACATTGATGGAAGTGAAAGCTTGGTCATCTTTTAACTTTCATATGAAAGGAACATTTGAAACATCCTATGTTTTACGAGTAGAAATACATACAAAATATTATGAAATGTTTCTCTATGGAAAATTGCAAATCTGTTAAAATACCTTTGATAAAGGGAATCATACTCAGTGAGGAATTACATTTGAACTCCTGAGGAAAAATGGAATAATAAATGGTACTGGAATTCGTATGTATCTTCATTATATTATCATAATTAACTTAGCTTTCGGAATTTATGTTGCATTCAAGCAATGGAAGGAAAGATGAACAGCTAAGGGAATCTCACACATTATATAAGATTGTGGAAAGTGCATCACAACCTGTCACTTGTTTTGAAATTTATATTAAAGGTAAACACATTGAGGAAGCTATTACTGTATCTATGAGATGATAAATAAGTCCAGGTACGCATATCCTTTTTTTGTGAAGTACTAATATGGTGTGGATTCACTGACCGAGGTCAGGAATTTCTTTCCAAACATGGTTGCTTATGGAACTTCATGTACTGATTGGATTTGATATTATGTGGTTTTGGAAATTGTATTCAACATGGTTATCATCTATTTGACTCAATGTGGAATTAATCATATTATTAATATATGTGATGGAAAACAATTGATGCAGAATTTTCACTTGAGGAACAAAATACTCAAGGTGCCTATAAAGGTGGCATTACACTCGAGGGAGGAATACTTGAGGCGCCGAGGACAGCTATGTTGGAATAATTAGGTGGAAACTAAAGGTCTCTAGTGATCTTAAGTGTCACAGCAAGGAAACATACTGAGGGAAGGTATCACTATATATTTCTTTGGATTTTCAACGTATTGTTAACCTGGTTGCTGATCCCTTGACTAAGCCTATTAGTCATGAGGTATTTGGTAAGCATGTTAAGGCTATGGGTTTAAGAATATTGAATGATCATTTTGGACAAGTGGGAGATGTTGGAATTATGTGTCCTGCAACTATATTCAAATTACTAGAAAATTACTAACGTTCGGAATACCTCATTATGGAATTATACATGTATTTATACATGAAATTGCTTTAGACGATTATCATGGAATTATCACTTGTTGGAATGTACTTAAGTAATATATGCTTAAGGAAGCTGGTCGATTATCAGTGGAATACAATATACTATTTATATTGGAAAGACTATCCGGGTACACTGATGATTGGAAGGAGCTAGATCATATAGTTAGGTTACAACCCTAATGTTGATCTACATAATTAGAGGAATTTACACTCTATTATGGCGCATTGCTCACAGGCGCGTGCTCCGGGGACATAACGGGTAGAATCTGTTAACAGACAAATATGATCGTGGTTGGTTATTTGATCTGGACTCTATCCCGGAAACTAGTGGAAAAGACTAGGAATCTTATATCTGTATAAGAGGTGGACTCTTTGTAAAGACAGTATAAGAAGGTCCCTACCCCCTAGTCTCAGATATGCGAATTGTGAGCGGCACCATGGATAAGCGCAGAGGAATTAGGGGGTAGACCGCAAACCCTAAATTTCTAACAACAACATGGTCGAGTTTCTAGCATGGCAATGATAGCGTTTTTTGGCGAACTGGGTCTGCAGCTACGGAGGAAGCCGTCTAGGCTGCTCCTTTCTATCGGTGTTATGCTTATGAGTGGGGACATCGATGTTGTTTCTGGACTTGGAGGTGTTGTGGTCCTCTTGACATGTTGTTGCAATATACTTGACCATGTCGAGTAATTATGTGCTCAGTCCCTCCTGGACAGCCAGGCCAAACTGGCCGGTTCCTCTCTTCTTCTCATGTAACATGTGAGGTGAGTGTTGCAGCTTGAAATAGCCATTACAAACTCATAAATTAATGGGCATCTGAGGAGACAAACGATGGGCTTTATAATGCCATTCTCGATATGAATCTCGACATTAACTCCTTACCTAGCACCTCCATGTAGTATTTCTGATGCTGACTTAATGGTCATTGTCTTTTTCAAGTCAAAGGTCTTGATCATAGTATATTTAAAGTTACATTACACACATTCATAGTTCTTGATGGAATAAATTTTCTTTCTTCCGACTTTTCACCTATTCTATTGGGGCGTGCTAGGCGTCCGCCGGCTGATCTTTTGAAAAGATCAGCCGGGTCGCGAGCCATCAGATCTGTGATCTGTGCCTTCATTATTGCAACCCAGGCCTTGTTGCAGGATTACTTCTGCAACACAGGTCTTGTTGCAGGATTATTTCTGCAACATAGGTCTTGTTGCAGGATTTTTCTGCAACATAGGTCTTGTTGCAGAATTTTTCTGCAACAATTGTTTTGTTGCATTTTTTTGCAACTGATTGTTTGTTACAATTTTTTTTTCAACCGAGGTCTTGTTGCAGAAAAAAATTCATAAGAGATATTTTATTACAAAACGTAGACTTGTCATAGACCATTGCAACGCTATATATGTTTCGGAAACATAGCTTCTGTTGCAGAAGCGCGTTCGACAGAGGATAGTGTGTGGAATCTCACTGGGACACGTGTGAGGCAGGGGAGGCGGCGGACGCGGACGCCGCGATCCGCCGGGTGATGGTAAGAGTTTCCCTATTCTATTGCTATACTATTCTCCATTAGTTCACGTCTCAAAATGTCATTTTGTTTGTTTTTGAGAGTTGCTGGTTAGTGATTGTCAACTTTGATGCATTGGTACTAGATTTTAAGTTAAGTTAATCTAGGTGACATTTCTGTACAAGTTTTTGTGTATGTGGCAAAAAAAATTGTCTCCTATAGTTATTTTGTTTTGGAAGATAGTTATGGATTACTTGCATTTTTGTTACTCCAAGAATAAGAATAGTTGTTTAGCTCAGGTAACATGATAATCGCACATACATGGATCCAACATCTGAATTTATTACTTTTAGCTATATGCTGAATCTGATGTACTCTTTTCATGTTGTCACTTAAAGACTTCGTTGTTTTGAATTTTTTTGTATTAACTCATCATTCCAATCCTTTGCATTAACACTCATTTGAAAGATATGCTTTCCCCACAAAAAGAGAAATGCTTTGACGCACATGCAAATCACTATTTTTCTTTACACAACGTATCTCTCTGCATTAGAAATTTTAGCACAACATATCCCGCAGCAACGTGCGGGGATTCATCTAGTTTTCTAGTATATTTTACCTTTTTCTTCAGCCGTGACTTTGTGACAGTTTTTACATCATTCAAAATATCTTGCCGGGCTAAAATAAATGATCTTGCCACATTTCCCCCCACACTGGTGACACTTGAAAACTTGTAATGTTTTTTTACTGAGAACATCCTACTTGTACATATTTCAAATCCCCTCAAATTACCAGTATATATAAGCATGTCAAATCCCCTCGAATTTCAACAAATTATCAAGTTCTCCCACCCTCCCCCCTGTGTCGCTCTCCCGAGGGCGACTCGGGGGCGACCTAGGGTTCCCTCGCGCCGCCACCTCCCCCTTCCCCTCCTCCTCGCCGCTGCTGGAGGCGGTCGTCGGGGCCCCCGCGCGGCTGCCTGTGAAGGCGGCGGTGAGGCCTCTGGCCGCTCCCTTTCGGTGGTGAGGACCCGGATCTAAGGCAGCGGCCTCGCTGATGCGGATGGCGCTCCTCCGGTGGCGGGGAGTGCTCGTCGGTGAGGTTGGCCGGGTCCCCTCGGCTGCGCGGGCAGCAAGGTCCCGGTGGGCGTTGGTCGTGGCGCGGGGAGGCCCCGGGCTCCGCTCGTTAGATCTGAGGCGTTCTGGTCCGCTCGTGACGCATGAGCTCCGGTCGGCCTGGATCTCCGGCGAGCACGCGCCTGCTGATGCTGTGGCTGGTTCGGAGGTGGCGGCAGGGTGCTTGGCCGGGGGAAACCCTTGGCCGCTGGTGGCGGTCACGGCGTCGATGGCGCACCGGACGCCATTCCCTCCTTGGTGGCGGCGCCGAGGCTCAACTTCCCCTGCCTCCCCCATTCCCCTGCGCCCGGGTGAAAACCCTAGCCCCGGTGGCTAAGCGGCGGCGGTGCCACAATGTCGTCACCTTCTTGAAGGCGCCGACTTGGGCATGGGGATGCTGGGCGTGTATGGCGAACTTGTCTGGTTCCTGGTGGCGGCCCGTCCGGCCGTGTCTCCGATGGGGACCTCGCCCTTCCTTACCTTGTACCTGTCGTGGTGAAGCGGTACTTCATCTCACACATTGATGGCGGCGGAGATCGGCGGCATGGCGCTGTGGAGGCTCGGCATCCGATGCGCGGAGATGGACTCGCACAGGAGGAGGTAGCTATCTGGCGTTATGGTGATGTCGATGGCAGAGTGGCCAGACAAGGTAGATGCCTCAATATAATCTGAAGACGGGCCTGTGGAAGATGGCTGCGATGACACACGAGTGCGTCTGACCGGATTGTGCCCCAGACCCGATATGTGGCTCGGCTGGGGCTTCCGGCTTTTGATGTTAGGTTTAGGTGAGTGGTTTGGGTAGTGGCCCAGCTAGCATCCCTTCATCATATGGATAGGAGTAGCGGCATATGTTGCCAAGATGGTGGATTCAGATATATTGTTTGTAATACTTTGTAAGGTCCTCGAGAATAATCAATAAAGTGGTTGTATGCTTCTCCCAGATGCAGAGGCCGGGGTCATCCTCCTTTTCTAAAAAAAATCCTAAATAGGTGCGGCTAGATGCACCATACTTCTCCCATTAGGGGAGGAGCCAAGATAGACATGGGGGAACGAAAGAGATAATGTCACTACTGACATATATCGGTAAATTAAGTCTCTCGTAACATTGTGTAGCAATTCCAAACAAACATTTGTTGTATTCTGACTTTTCATCTTTGAACTCAAAAACTATGGTCAACTGAAACGAAAGGTAAGAGATACTCTAGCAGAGTCGTCATATTTGTCCGGTCGCCATAAAAACCGCCATTGACGATTTTGACCCAAAAAAGCACTCTAGCAGAGTCTTCATCTTGTAAGGGATTGTCATAGTATATATGGAGCACCCTCCTCACAGTCGCCATATATGGCGTCTCGAGGATACCTTTTGAAGCGCTGTCCATATGGTAGTTACCTGTAATTCCGTGTGGCCATGGAGGCTGCGAATATAGGATATGGAGGCTGTCAATACGACGACTCTGCTAGAGTTGCTCTAAATTAGATCTATAACCCTCCAAACTGCGAATCCATGATGACAAGTGGCCTCCCCGGCTCTACATCAATCCATGCACAGTCATGGCATTTTAAGTACAACACAAATCATAGTATATGAATCTATGTTTCAGTACGAACACTGTTACGGTTTACGAGTGATAACTAGTGTGTTGGTGGTTGGAATTTGCTCAGTATTTGGTGCCTGGCGATTCATGTGATTCTTGATTCAATTGAAGGTGGGAGGAACATAGGGACGCATTAAGCATTTGATTTAATTGATTAATCTGCCGGTGCAAGTTGCTTAAACTCTGAACTGAACAAGTGACCTTCTCAGTGTTACCACTAATATGTTTGTGTGTGTTTGTGAGTGCCTGCCGACATGGTTCTCGGACGAACCTTCTAGCTCGAGTACCTACTTACAATGAGCAACGGTAAGCGGAAAAATATTTCACCTTTGTGAGGTGCTTTGGAAGGGAGGATGCAGCCATTCGGTCCCTGATCTGTAACACGTTGCTACACTACAAAATGGTTGTTGTCGTCAGTGTCGCCCATTTTTATACCCACGGCTTGGAAATTTATCTAATGGGCAGGCGTATCAGCATACATAAATCCAGAGATGGCTGCCGCGATCCTGCCTTGGAGGTGGATGGAGACTTCATATGATTCTGAATCAATTGATCGGAAGGGAGAAACATATATGAGGGCATTAATCCGCGAGTATAATTCACTTCTTACCCCGGTCATGATTCTATGACAGCTTTTATATCTTTGACACATGGCAGCTTTTATATCTCTTTATTATATATTTCTCAAACTGAGAAACTATACCTACCTGTTAGGATTTTGTGTCACCTGATGATTGGCAGACAACTCAGACATGTGTTTGTCAGGAGCATACAAAAAATATGTTGAATTCCCTCAAATTTCATCTCACCCTATTAAATTGGCAATTGTCCCAAATAGGCCCGGCTACACTAGTGAAAAAAGTCTAGCTATGGCGTGCCAAAAACGGCCTTGCTGGCGTAGACATACGACGCCACTAATATGACTCCATTGCTAAAATGTAGCGGCGGCGTTGGAGGACACGTCAGCAGTATCATACATCGTGCTGACGTAACACCTGTCCAGCATCAGCACTAAGTCCATCATAACTCTGGCGTGCCTGCTCGTCCAACGCCAGCAAATAGTTTTTTTATAATAAAAAAAATTACTCATCAACACTAGCTAGCTACTTACTTAATAGGTACTACTAAACGCAATATACTCATCAACACTAGGTACTTATTTAATAGATAATCGTTACATAAAGAGGCTCATGAACTCAACAAGTTGATATTAAACTTCACATAAGTTCACTCAAGCACTCTAGTTAATAGATAATCATCAACTAATAAGATGAGCTAGCTAGCTACTTAAAAAAACTAATCTTCAGCAAGGATTATGCCCAGCTGCATTAACTTCTTTCTATCCGCGTCTCCTTCTCTTTTGAAATGATCTATGTCCATCTTCAGGTCAATCCTGTCACCCCTGAGGCGTCTCCTATCCTCCTTCGGTTTATCCCGATCCTCGACGAGCTTATCCCTCTCGTCTCTAAGCTGACTAGTCTCCTGAACGAGCCGAACAACATCCTTGCGCAGCTCTTTAATCTGCCCCTTTAGATCGTCATTTGGCCCTTGCACGCTCTTGATGACATACTCATAAGTGTTTAAGGATTCATTGTTGGCCATGTCCACATCGCACACCGACTCGTTAACGTTATTGCCTCCAGAATTGGCCATGATCTACAAACACATCGCGTATATATACGATCAAGATAATATGCAATGTAAAATAGTTTATGTGTTGGAAAGATATGATTTTGTTAATTAAGTAGAATAGATAAAATTATGAATATATTTTGATAAATAAGATATAGCAAACTGACTTCTATACATACACATACTATCATATATAAAAATAACTTCTGTCAATCACTGCAAAAATATATATAGATGGCATCACAATGTCAAACAAGAATTAATTTTCTTAGTGCTGACAAGAACCAAACATAACAATAATAACAAGCAAGTTTATAATAATTCCAATCAATGTATGGCAAGTGATCTAATACAGTTACACAAATTCTACAACCTAACTAATCTATACAGAGGCATGTCAACTTGTCAAGTAAACAAAGAAAATTATGTTCTTTTATGGGAGTAAACAATGGAACCCTGATCTACAATTTTAACAATTTGAAAAAACAATTTGATTTACATATACCAGTCAACCTATACATAATTTCTACTAAACTTGCTCAGATCCGCCAATGGAGGAGTGGATCTAACCTTGGCGGCAGCGAGGGGCGGCGGCGAGGGGGGCGGCGGCGGCGACTTTGGTCCAACGAGAGTTTGTGTCTAGCTAGCTACGACCGGGCCGGGTGGGGTGTGAAATGAGAGTGAGCGATGGACTTGGGTATTTTACTAGGTCATTGCTGGCGTTGGAAAAAATGGCAACGCCATAGCTAATCACATGCCAAATAAAATGATGGCAAAACAAGCATAATATAATTATATACTATGGCGTGCAAAGAAAAATAACACCAGCACTAACAAAATAACTATGGCGTGCAAAGAAAACCAACGTCACCAGTGATTTCCAAACGGTGAGTGTATATGGGCCAATAGATTTGTGGCGTTTACAAAACAATCAACGCCAGCACTATACTTGTAAAGCTGGCATACGGATTTGGCCTACGCCAGCACTATTTGAAAAAAATAGTGCTGGCACGGATGGAAAATGCCGCGCCACCAACGAAAGTTGTGGCTAGCACTTTTTCCACTAGTGCTAGTTGTCCTGTATTTCACTCGCACCATGCTGGATACTCCCCCAGTTCGTCAATCTTGACGTAGAGCCCGGGCTTGTTAGTTGGGGAACAATGATATAAATAGGGGGAAATCATAGCATTGTCAACTAATAGGTGAATTGTGCAATTTCAAAAAAATGAGGTAAAAACTAGCACAAGATCACAACTAGAAAGTTGTTTATAGTTGTCTGAAGGAACATGTAGCTTTCAGTGATATGTCTGTAACCGGCAAATACTTCCACGTTCGTGATCTCCATGCATGCTAGTGCCACGCTACCTCATTTTTATTTTCATTCCACCCCGCTCAGTTTTCTCTTTCCTCGATGCTCCTGAGCATGGGTGCGTTTTCTGGTATTGTTGGAAACACATGCAAAATCCACTGTGGTGTTAGTTGTTGGAAATATGCCCTAGAGGCAATAATAAATTAGTTATTATTATTATATTTCATTGTTCATGATAATCGTTTATTATCCATGCTAGAATTGTATTGATAGGAAACTCAGATACATGTGTGGATACATAGACAACACCATGTCCCTAGTAAGCCTCTAGTTGACTAGCTCGTTGATCAATAGATGGTTACGGTTTCCTGACCATGGACATTGGATGTCGTTGATAACGGGATCACATCATTAGGAGAATGATGTGATGGACAAGACCCAATCCTAAACCTAGCACAAGATCGTGTAGTTCGTTTGCTAAAGCTTTTCTAATGTCAAGTATCATTTCCTTAGACCATGAGATTGTGCAACTCCCGGATACCGTATGAGTGCTTTGGGTGTGCCAAACGTCACAACGTAACTGGGTGGCTATAAAGGTACACTACAGGTATCTCCAAAAGTGTCTGTTGGGTTGGCACGAATCGAGACTGGGATTTGTCACTCCGTGTAAACGGAGAGGTATCTCTGGGCCCACTCGGTAGGACATCATCATAATGTGCACAATGTGACCAAGGAGTTGATCACGGGATGATGTGTTACGGAACGAGTAAAGAGACTTGCCGGTAACGAGATTGAACAAGGTATCGGAATACCGACGATCGAATCTCGGGCAAGTATCGTACCGCTAGACAAAGGGAATTGTATACGGGATTGATTAAATCCTTGACATCGTGGTTCATCCGATGAGATAATCGTGGAGCATGTGGGAGCCAACATGGGTATCCAGATCCCGCTGTTGGTTATTGACTGGAGAGTTGTCTCGGCCATGTCTGCATGACTCCCGAACCCGTAGGGTCTACACACTTAAGGTTCGATGACACTAGGGTTATAGGGAAAGTATGTACGCGGTTACCGAAAGTTGTTCAGAATCCTGGATGAGATCCTGGACGTCACGAGGAGTTCCGGAATGGTCCGGAGGTAAAGATTAATATATAGGAAGTATGGTTTTGGCCATCGGAAGTGTTCCGGGCATCACCGGTAGTGTACCGGGACCATCGGAGGGGTCTGGGGGTCCACCAGGTGGGGCCACCAGCCTCGGAGGCCTACATGGGCCAATAGTGGGAAGGGACCAGCCCCTAGGTGGGCTGGGGCGCCTCCCACCAAGGCCCAAGGCGCCTCCAAGAGGGGAGGGGGGCAAACCCTAGGGCAGATGGGCCCTAAGGCCCACCTCAGGTGCGCCTCCCCCTCTCCCCCTTGTGGCCGCCACCCTAGATGGGATCTAGGGCTGCCGCCACCCGTAGGGAGGAAACCCTAGGTGGGGGCGCAGCCCTCCCTCTCCCCCTATATATAGTGGAGGCAAAGGGGCAGCCCAACACATGAAGTTCCTCCCCTATTGGCGCAGCCCTACCCCTCTCCCTCCTCGTCTCTCGTAGTGCTTGGCGAAGCCCTGCTGGAGTCCCGCGCTCCTCCACCACCACCACGCCGTCGTGCGGCTGCTGGATGGAGTCTTCCCCAACCTCTCCTTCTCCCCTTGCTGGATCAAGGCGTAGGAGACGTCACCGGGCTGTACGTGTGTTGAACGCGGAGGTGCCGTCCGTTCGGCACTAGGATCATCGGTGATTTGGATCACGACGAGTACGACTCCATCAACCCCGTTCACTTGAATGCTTCCGCTTAGCGATCTACAATGGTATGTAGATGCACTCTCCTTCCCCTCGTTGCTAGATTACTCCATAGATTGATCTTGGTGATGCGTAGAAAATTTTGAATTTCTGCTACGATCCCCAACAGTGGCATCATGAGTTAGGTCTATGCGTAGTTTCTATGCACGAGTAGAACACAAAGCAGTTGTGGGCGCCGATATTGTCAATTTACTTGCCGTTACTAGTCTTATCTTGATTCGGCGGCATCGTGGGATGAAGCGGCCCGGATCGACCTTACACGTACTCTTACGTGAGACTGGTTCCACCGACTGACATGCACTAGTTGCATAAGGTGGCTAGCGGGTGTCTGTCTGTCCCACTTTAGTCGGATCGGATTCGATGAAAAGGGTCCTTATGAAGGGTAAATAGAAATTGGCATATCACGTTGTGGTTTTCGCGTAGGTAAGATACGTTCTTGCTAGAAACCTATAGCAGCCACGTAAAAACTTGCAACAACAATTAGAGGACGTCTAACTTGTTTTTGCAGCATATGCCTTGTGATATGATATGGCCAAAAGGATGTGATGAATGATATATGTAATGTATGAGATTGATCATGTTCTTGTAATAGGAATCACGACTTGCATGTCGATGAGTATGACAACCGACAGGAGCCATAGGAGTTGTCTTAATTTATTTATGACCTGCGTGTCAACATAAACGTCATGTAATTACTTTATTTTATTGCTAAAGTGTTAGCCATAGTAGTAGAAGTAATAGATGATGAGACAACTTCAAGAAGACACAATGATGGAGATCATGGTGTCATGCCGGTGACAACGATGATCATGGAGCCCCGAAGATGGAGATCAAAAGGAGCAAATGATATTGGCCTTATCATGTCACTATTTGATTGCATGTGGTGTTTATCATGTTTTACATCTTATTTGCTTAGAACGGCGGTAGCTTAAATAAGATGATCCCTCACTAAAATTTCAAGAAAGTGTTCCCCCTAACTGTGCACTGTTGCGAAGGTTCGTTGTTTCGAAGCACCACATGATGATCGGGTGTGATAGATTCTAACGTTCGAATACAACGGGTGTAGGCCAGATTTACACACGCAATACACTTAGGTTGACTTGACGAGCCTAGCATGTACAGACATGGCCTCGGAATACGGAATACCGAAAGGTCGAACATGAGTCGTATAGAAGATACGATCAACATGAGATGTTTACCGGTGATGACTAGTCCATCTCACGTGATGATCGGACACGGCCTAGTCGATTCGGATCATGTTTCACTTAGATGACTAGAGGGATGTCTATCTGAGTGGGAGTTCATTAAATAATTTGATTAGATGAACTCAATTATCATGAACATAGTCTAAATTGTCTTTGCAAATATGTTGTAGATAAATAGCTCACGTTGTAGCTCCCTGTTTCAATACGTTCCTAGAGAAAGATTAAGTTGAAAGATATTGTAAGCAATGATGCGGACTAGGTCCGTAGTCCGAGGAGTGTCCTCACTGCTACACAGAAGGCTTATGTCTTTGATGCACCGCTCGATGTGCAAACCCCTACAACGTCGTCTGTGGATGTTGTGAACACCTGACAGACACATCCTGATGACTACTTGATAGTTTAGTGCACCATACTTTATGGCTTAGAATCGGGATTCCAATGACGTTTTGAACGCCATAAGACATATGAGATGTTCCAAGAGCTGAAATTGGGATTTCAGGCTCATGCCCGTGTTGAGAGGTGTGAGACCTCTGACAAGTTCTTTAGCCAACAAGATGGAGGAGAATAGCTCAGCTAGTGAGCATGTGCTCAGAATGTCTGGGTGCTACAATCACTTAAATCAAGTGGGAGTTAAACTTCCAGATAAGATAGTGATTGATAGAGTTCTCTAGCCACTATCACTAAGATACTAGATCTTCGTGATGAACTATGACATGCAAGGGATGGAGTTGATCCCGGAGCTGTTCGCGGTGCTTAAGACCGTAAAAGGTAGAAATCAAGAAGGAGCATCAAGTGTTGATGGTTTAACAAGACCACTGGTTTCAAGAAGGGCAAGGGCTAGAAGGGAAACTTCATGGATGGCAAACCAGTTGCCGCTCCAGTGAAGGATCCCAAGGTTGAACCTAAACCCGAGACTAAGTGCTTCTATTGTAAAGGGAACGATCACTGGTAGCGGAATTACCCCAAATGCATGGTAGATAAGAAGGCTGGCAACTTCAACAAAATTTATACGTGTTATTAATGTGTACCTCACTAGTACTCCCGGTAGCACCTGGGTATTGGATACCGGTTCAGTTACTATTATTGGTGACTTGAAGCAAAAGCTACGACTAAACGGAGACTGGCTGAGGGCGAGGTGACGATGTGTGTTGGAAGTGTTTCCAAAGTTGATGAGATCACCATCGCACGCTCCATCTGCCTTCGGGATTAGTATTGAACCTAGATAAATGTTATCAGGTGTCTACGTTGAGCATGAATATGATTTGATCATGTTCATTGCAATACGGTCATTCATTTAAGTTAGAGAATAATGGTTATTCTGTTTACATGAATGATACCTTTCATGGTCATGCACCCTATGTGAATGGTTCATTGAATCTCGGTCGTGGTGATACACATGTTCACGCCAAAGGATGTAGAGTTAATAATGATAGTACCACTTTCTTGTGGCACTGCCGCTTAGGTCATATTGGCGTAAGATGCATGAAGAAACTCCATGTCGATGGATGTTTGGTGTCACTTGATTTTGAATCGCTGTACATGTGCGAGCCATGCCTCATGGGCAGGATGACTAAGACCCCGTTTTCAGGTACAATGAAACGGGCAAGTGACTTGTTGGAAATCATACATGCTGATGCGTGTGATCCAATGAGAATTAAAGCGTGCGGTGGATATCACTATCACTATTTTCTCATCTTCACTGACGATTTGAGTAGATATAGGTATATTTACTTAATGAAGCACAAGTCTAAAACGTTTGAAAAGTTCAAGCGATTTCAGAGTGAAGTTAAGAATCATCATAACAAGAAGATCAAATTCCTATGATCTGATCAATGAGAATTTCTGAGTTATGAGTTTGGTAAACACTTAAGACATTGTGGAATTGTTTCACAGTTGAAGCCACCTGGAACACCACAAGGTAATGGTGTGTCCGGACGTCATAAACGAACCTTATGAGATATGGTGCGATCTATGATGTCTCTTACCCATCTACCGTTTTCATTTTGAGGTTATGCGTTAGAGACAGCTGCATTCACTTTAGATAGGACACCATCTAAGTCCGTTGAGACGATGTCGTAAGAATATGGTTTGGCAAGAAACCAAAGTTGTCGTTTCTTAATGTTTGGGGCTGCAATGCTTAAGGCTTCAGCCGGAGAAGCTCGAACCCAAAGCGGACAAACACATCTTCATAGGGTACCCAAGGGTGACAGTTGGGTATACCTTCTATCTCAGATCCGAGGGCAAATTGTTTGTCGCTAAGAACGGGTCCTTTCTCGAGAAGGAGTTTCTCTCGAAAGAATTGAGTGGGAGGAAGATAGAACTTGATGAGGTTGTCGAACCTTTACTTCAACCAGAGAGTGATGCAACACAGAAAGATGTTTTCTGTGGCGCCTATGTCTGTTGAATAGGAAGTTAATGATAGTGATCATGAAGCTTTGGATCAAGTTGCTATCGAACCTCGTAGGTCGACAAGGATATGTACTACTCCTAAGTGGTACGGTAAGCCTGTCTTAGATATCATGTTGTTAGACAACAATGAACCTATGAGCTATGGAGAAGCGATGGTGGGCCCGTATTCCGACAAATGGTTAGAAGCCATGAAATCTGAGATAGGATCCATATATCAGAACAAAGTATGGACTTTGGTGGACTTGCCCGATGATCGGCAAGCCATTGAGATAAATGGATCTTTAAGAAGAAGATGGACGTGGGCGGTAATGTTACCGTCTATGAAGCTCGACTTGTGGGAAAGAGTCTTTTCACAAGTTCAAGGAGTTGACTACGATGAGAATTTCTCACCCGTAGCGATACTTAAGTCCATCGGAATCATGTTAGCATTAGCTGTATTTTTCGATTATGAAATCTAACAGATGGATGTCAAAGCAAGTTTTCTTACCAGTTTCCATAAGAAAAAGTTGTATGTGATACAATAAAAGGTTTTGTCGATCCTAAGGATGCTAAAAGGTATGCTGGCTCCAGCGATCCTTCTATGGAGTAGAGCAAGCATCTCGGAATCGGAATATATGCTTTGATGGAGTGATCAAAGCTTTTAGGTTTATACAATGTTTGCTAGAAACTTGTATTTACAAGAAAGTGAGTGGGAGCACTACAACATTTGTGATAAGTATATGTGGATGACATATTGTTGATCCGAAATAATGTAGAATTTCTGGAAAGCATAAATGGTTGTTTGAAGAGTATTTTTTCAAAGGAAGACCTGGATAAAGCTGCTTACATACTGGGCATCAAGATCTATAGAGATAGATCAAGACGCCTGATGATACTTTCAAAGAACGCACACCTTGACATGTTTTTGAAGGAGTTCAAAATAGATCAGTCAAAGAAGGGGTTCTTACCTGAGTTGTAAGGTGTGAAGTTGAGTAAGACTCAAAGCTTGACCATGGCAGAAGAAAGAGGAAGGACGAAGGTCGTCCCCTATGCTCTTGGCATAGGCTCTATACGGTATGCCATGCTGAGTACCGTACCTGATGTGTGCCTTGCCACATGTCTGGCAAGAGGGTACAAAGGTGATCTAGGACCGGATCACCAGATAGCGGTCAAAATTGTCCTTAGAGGAATAAGGAAATGTTTCTCGGTTATGGAGGTGATAAAGAGTTCGACGTAAAGAGTTACGTCGATGCAAGCTTAAAACCTATCCGGATAGCTCTGAGTAGAGATACCGGATACGTATAATGGAGCAATAATTTGGAATAGCTCCAAGTGGAACATGGTAGCAGCATCTACGATATGACATAAAATTTTGCGAAATACATAGGGATCTGAATATGGCAAGACCCGTTGACTACAACCTCTCTCACAAGCATAACATGATCAAACCCAGAACTCTTTGAGTGTTTATCACATAGTGATGTGAACTAGATTACTGAGTCTAGTAGACTCTTGGATGTTGGTCACATGGCGATGTGACCTGTGAGTGTTAATCACATGGCGATGTGAACTAGATTATTGACTCTACTGCAAGTGGGAGACTGTTGGAAATATGCCCTAGAGGCAATAATAAATTAGTTATTATTATTATATTTCATTGTTCATGATAATCGTTTATTATCCATGCTAGAATTGTATTGATAGGAAACTCAGATACATGTGTGGATACATAGACAACACCATGTCCCTAGTAAGCCTCTAGTTGACTAGCTCGTTGATCAATAGATGGTTACGGTTTCCTGACCATGGACATTGGATGTCGTTGATAACGGGATCACATCATTAGGAGAATGATGTGATGGACAAGACCCAATCCTAAGCCTAGCACAAGATCGTGTAGTTCGTTTGCTAAAGCTTTTCTAATGTCAAGTATCATTTCCTTAGACCATGAGATTGTGCAACTCCCGGGTACCGTAGGAGTGCTTTGGGTGTGCCAAACGTCACAATGTAACTAGGTGGCTATAAAGGTACACTACAGGTATCTCCGAAAGTGTCTGTTGGGTTGGCACGAATCGAGACTGGGATTTGTCACTCCGTGTAAACGGAGAGGTATCTCTGGGCCCACTCGGTAGGACGTCATCATAATGTGCACAATGTGACCAAGGAGTTGATCACGGGATGATGTGTTACGGAACGAGTAAAGAGACTTGCCGGTAACGAGATTGAACAAGGTATCGGAATACCAACGATCGAATCTCGGGCAAGTATCGTACCGCTAGACAAAGGGAATTGTATACGGGATTGATTAAATCCTTGACATCGTGGTTCATCCGATGAGATCATCATGGAGCATGTGGGAGCCAACATGGGTATCCAGATCCCGCTGTTGGTTATTGACCGGAGAGTTGTCTCGGCCATGTCTGCATGACTCCCGAACCCGTAGGGTCTACACACTTAAGGTTCGATGACGCTAGGGTTATAGGGAAAGTATGTACGCGGTTACCGAATGTTGTTTGGAGTCCTGGATGAGATCCCGGACGTCACGAGGAGTTCCGGAATGGTCCGGAGGTAAAGATTAATATATAGGAAGTATGGTTTTGGCCACCGGAAGTGTTCCGGGCATCACCGGTAGTGTACCGGGACCACCGGAGGGGTCTGGGGGTCCACCAGGTGGGGCCACCATCCCCGGAGGCCTACATGGGCCAATAGTGGGAAGGGACCAGCCCCTAGGTGGGCTGGGGCGCCTCCCACCAAGGCCCAAGGCGCCTCCAAGAGGGGAGGGGGGCAAACCCTAGGGCAGATGGGCCCTAAGGCCCACCTCAGGTGCGCCTCCCCCTCTCCCCCTTGTGGCCGCCACCCTAGATGGGATCTAGGGCTGCCGCCACCCCTAGGGAGGAAACCCTAGGTGGGGGCGCAGCCCTCCCTCTCCCCCTATATATAGTGGAGGCAAAGGGGCAGCCCAACACATGAAGTTCCTCCCCTGTTGGCGCAGCCCTACCCCTCTCCCTCCTCGTCTCTCGTAGTGCTTGGCGAAGCCCTGCTGGAGTCCCGTGCTCCTCCACCACCACCACGCCATCGTGCTGCTGCTGGATGGAGTCTTCCCCAACCTCTCCTTCTCCCCTTGCTGGATCAAGGCGTAGGAGACGTCACCGGGATGTACGTGTGTTGAACGCGGAGGTGCCGTCCGTTCGGCACTAGGATCATCGGTGATTTGGATCACGACGAGTACGACTCCATCAACCCCGTTCACTTGAACGCTTCCGCTTAGCGATCTACAATGGTATGTAGATGCACTCTCCTTCCCCTCGTTGCTAGATTACTCCATAGATTGATCTTGGTGATGCGTAGAAAATTTTGAATTTCTGCTATGATCCCCAACATTAGTAACCTTAAGTTTTTTAATGACTTGATCAAAATTAATTGAAGACATTTTTCGCATTTTCATAATAGTTAAGGAATTTTCAAATTATGCTATTGCATAATGAAATAGGTGTTAGTTACACTAACTGAAATATCATAAACCTTTTTTCAATGTTAATTTGAATATAGTAATGCTATTAACATTATTATAAACCTATTTTAGACTAAGATCCTCCGACCCTTGACTTGGCTCTTGTTGAAGTACATATGGATTGCCCAATCTTTTTCATTAGCTCAAACTTTGGCTCTATTGGTTGTGCATGAAACTTAATAGTTCTTACAACGGTTGGTTACAAACTACTTGTTTTTAGGATCATGCAAGATGATCACTGATATTCCGCTCATAAATCTTTCTGGATGCCTCCAACACCTAGTTCTACTTGAGTATTGATTCCAATAACTCTGGAGCAATCTTGCGTCTCGGTTGAACTTGCTGATATGAGATAGCCTTGCCACCAACAAAACAAAACTCAAACAAATGGTTCAAGATTCAAGACCACCATCAAACAAGACACCAATGATTAAGGAAACCTGGAAATTAGGTGAACAAGCGATCAAATAGATCCTCAAATATTGAGACCAACTAGAATGCTTAGGTAATCGGCGTCACAATAGCAACATGTCAAATCAAATTGGTTGGGAACTGGTCTAAGTCTTGAACTCCCGGGAGACCGAGAGCTTTCCATTGATAGATGATGGTTGCAGGAGAGGGAGTGTCGTCTGGTTCTTGTGTTTGTGCGTGATCAGTATTGTGATGAAAGAGGGTCACGTGTGCCTTTTGAAGTCCATGGGCGATGTAAACTTAAATCCTCATGGGGTCACTGAATGGTAAGGTTTTCATGTCGTGATTTTCCTTTATTGTGTGCTTCTTCAGTTTGAGGGCTAGTTTTGCCATGTGGAACCCCATGGACATCACTTATTTTCTAGGTGGTACATTTGTACAATAGCCAATGCAGTATTGAAGAGCAGAGGTGGACCCACTTTAAAAATGTGTTGCTTCATGTTAAAGCACCCACATGGATAACAAGATGTTTGATGCATCATTGAAGAGCAGAGGTGGTCCATATGACAACTTCCGAAATGTGCTTCTTCGTGTTAAGGAGGTTTGATGGATAACATGAAGATGTGATCATGTCTACAATTATGAAATTACATATCTACCCTTATGAATAAGTAAACTAAAATAAAATAAAATATGGCTACTGGACCCATGTTTTTTGGTATTGGCCTCACCTATTTGGTGCTTTTCGGTACTGCTATTTTGGTACCTCCTATTTTTTCAACGTTTGATTCCTTTCGATTGACGGCTTTTGATTTTTCCAATCACCATGAAACCTGTATAAGTAGAAAAACGACGGCGCCATATAAATATGGACAGAGTGAGGATGTGACTATTCTCTGACGATGTATTTCCTGGTTTTCCTGTAAAAATTTCAGTGATCGTCGCATGCTGAATTTCCTGTTTGGTTGGTGAGCTGCTCACTGTAGAGTATGCACATAATACGAAATGAACCACGGAGTATACGAGAACGGTCCATGTGAGCTTCACCATGAAGAGCTCATTTTAAAGGCGTGAAGCTCAATCTCAACAAAAAAATGTAGATACATTCTTGAGTGCAGATATCAATCGACATGGTCTCCGAGACGGTTTGGAGCTTTGGGAAGGGAGGATGCGGCCCTCTCTTGCCGGGACCTATAGCATGATTTCTCTGATGGAGCAGGCGCATCAGCGTAAAACTGAGAGATGACAACATTTTTTTTCAAGGATACGTCAAAGGTTGACATATCAGGTTCAAAGATCAAGAGAGCCTAGAAAGGCATATAATTTTACAACTTATCCACGGCTATCATAGCCAATCCTCGACATGCGGATTACTCACTACTAGCCCACCCATCTAGACTATCTGGAAGTGACCTCTCTTCACGCAACAGCCCAGCGGCCCTCCAGTCTTGCCCTTCTAAGCCGATCCTCCTAAGAAGCTCACTTGTGGAAGGGATCCTTCCGTTGAACATCATATCGTTTATGTGCTTCCATAACAGCCATGCAACTAGCGCGATTACAGTCCATGTCTCCTTCCTAAGCTTTGGTTTTGGATTTATAGAGGTCCACCATTCTACCAAGTTGGCGTCTGCAGTAGGTAGCCAAGCTAGCTTATCCCAGTGGTCAAGGATGGAGAACCACACTTGTCTAGCGAACACACATCCAAGAAGGATGCGGTTGATCGTCTCAGGGGCTTGATCACAGAAGGGGCAGGCTGTCGGGTGTGGTATGTGTTGGTGCGCAAGCCTATCGGTCGTCCAGCACCTCTCCCTTGCTGCTAACCATGTGAAGAACTTGCAGGCCGCCGGCGCCCTTGACCGCCAAATTCGTGATGCTCCATTAGCCTCTACTCTCCCAGCAAAGAACACTCAGTAAGCCGATCTCGCCGAGTAGCAGCCATTATTCTCCCAATCCCAAACCAGTTTATCTTCAACGTCCAGCAGCTGAATGTGTCGAGTTCTGTCCATGAGCTGCAAAAATTCGCTCAGCTCCTGAGGGCCCATGTTTGGCGACACATCCTGCCACCATGCGTCAACTACGGCTTGCCTCACCGTTCGTTTCCATGCCCTTCTCTTAACAACCGCGAATAGCTTTGGCATGAGATCGATCTTGGATTCGTCCCTCCTCTAGCCACCAATCCATCCAGAACAGTGCCACCTCACCATTTCCTAGGGAGTCTAGAGATACTTGCAAGTTGAACTCACTCCATGGCCGATCATGCTCAATTCTCATCAGCCAAGGCCATCGCGCTCTAAGCGCCGTGTTGAGGAGGCACAAGTTCGGTATGCCGAGACCACCATACTCCTTCGGTGTGCAGACTTGGTCCCATGCGACCATACAATGGCCACAGTGCACCTCGCGGTGCCCCTTCCACAAAAACACACGGCATATCTTGTTCGCCGCTTCAATTGTTTTGACCGGTAGATCAAGCGCTGCCATCGCATGAATGGGCATGGAGGCCAGCGTGGTCTTCAGCAGCTCCAACTGTCCAGCCCTGAATAGGAGTCTTGCTTGCAACGCAGGAAGTCGATCAGCCATTCTATCCACTAGATACTGCAATTGTGATGCTGATATTTTGCGCAAACCCAGTGGTAGTCCCAGGTAGCGGCATGGCCACCCAGCGATTTGGCATCCCAGCTCATCCGCAATCTGCTGCACTTGTTCATCTGAACAGCGAATAGGGTGCGCGGAGCACTTGGCCATGTTCGTGCGAAGCCCCAACGCCATGCCGAAATCTTCCAGTAGCGCAGCACACGCCCTAAGGCTCTGGAGGTCTAGTCTAATAAAGGTGACAACATCATCCGCATAAATTGAGGTCATGTGTCGTAATCCCGCATGCGTAAGAGGTGCCATCACGCCATCAATTACCGCGCGCTGGAGCAAGTGGTGCAGACCTTCCATGACCATAACAAACAGTAGGGGAGACATAGGATCTCCCTGCCGCAGACCTTGCCGGTTGTAAATAATTTCCCCGAGGATTCCGTTGAGTAGAACTCTGGTTGAGGACGAGGCAAGGAGGCCAGCCACCCATGCGATCCATTTTGGGCCAAATCCAAATTGTTGCATTACTTCCATTAGGAACGCCCAATCCACGGTATCAAATGCTTTGGTAATGTCTAGCTTCAGCATGACAGAAGGTGTCAAGGAGGCATGCAACCTTTTTGTTGTACACTGCACCATCTGTAGTTGTCATGTAGGCATCTTCCTCTTATGAACGCACTCTGGTGAGCGCCAACCAATCGCGGCATATCGCTAGTGACCCGTGCCGCGAGCACCTTGGCAGCCAGCTTGGGGAAGCTATGTATCAAGCCGATAGGTCTATAGTCCCGCGCTTCAAGTGCATCGGCTGATTTTGGCAACATAGTGATGAATGCCTGATTGATAGAAGTCATCCCATGAAAATCCAAGTTTCCAAAGGACTGGAAAGCCTCCAAGACGTCATCTTTGATGATTGGCCAACATACGACGTAAAAATGCGCCGAGAACCCATCCGGACCCGGCACTTTGTCAAGATCTTGTGCGTGAACCGCGTCCCAGATTTCTGCCTCTGTGAACTCTCCCTCCAGATGTGTCATGTCGTATGTTGGCATGCCCAGCTCACTAAGGTCTAGTGAGTATGCCCAGTCCGGTACTGCCCCAAGAAAGAGACGACAACATCGGTGCTGCTCATTGTGTCTAGCTCAACAGAAATGCAGTTAGGATACCTGCTGATCTTCTTCTCACTACTACAATCCTACGGTTGTCACGGAGGTCGTACGATTGCCGACGGTGTCTACATGGGAAGCTGCTAGCAAGAGGGACAACAGAGTGACGAGGACCGCAGCCACAGGGATGAATGAGGCCATTACAGCGTATAGGTTTCACGGTATACCTTCATCTTGTTCAGTAGCACTGCCAAAGCCGGCAGAGCAATTAGGCTCACTTAAGGTGCCAGCGGAGCTCTCAATTTTCCAAATCTTGGTTACTTTACGTTCCCACGCTCTTCCCGTACTGCGTCCACGAGACGTGTCTCCTATAGTTCAAGTTTCGCGTGGATATTATTTTCTTTTATTTGACATTTCTTGTTCTCCTCATGAACGATGGCTAATCTATACTCCCGCAGTCTCACAATATAAGATCATTTTTCAAGCTAACATAGCATAAAAACAATCTTATATTGTACTCCCTCTGTTCCAAATTACTCGTCGTGGTTTTAGTTCAAATTTGTACTAAAACCACGACAAGTAATTTGGAACGGAGGGAGAAGGTACGTATATAAATATACAATAGATCTCACAAAAGGTATTGTCTAACTTGGTAGATTGATAGTACTAATATAGGATCATCACATAAAGATAGTTTGGATAAAAGCTACATGGAGACACACGGTACCTTTTTTCAAGGATATACCATGGAAAGGTGCATCAATAGCATAGAAGAAGAGCCAAGCGGCGGATACAACGTCTTTCGGCACACAGGACACACACCACGACTACAACGACACAACTCACATAGTCGAACCTCAAGCCACAATGGCAAGGAGGCAAAATACGGGGTACTCTAGTAGTACAAGATAGAGGTTTCACCATCGGATCATTTGGGTTAATAATATGTATCCACAAAAAAGTAGACAACAGGTGTCAGTATCAACACATGAAGTGAGGCTGTACTCTTGGACATTCACCACGTGAATAACATAAATACTCCACAACATTTATTCGAGCGAATAATATTTTCTAGCTATATATACTACTCAATTTTCAGCAATCTCGGACATTAACCATCACATCTTCTAGTTGGCAATGCTAGCACATCAAATAGGTGATAACCTAAGAGTGTACGGGGAATACAAGGGAATTGGAGACACCGGGAGAAAAACGACCATTCCTCAGCTAATCCTGCAGCCTAGGACTTGTTCTTCAACTCTACATAGTCCACTAGGCATGCCTCCTAGTCATAGCGGTTTTTTTAAGTGGATAGGGTTATGAACGTCGGTCACCAGGTCCCTCGGTTCATGATGGGGCACATCAGTTTTGAGTGCATTAAGATCCATTTCTTAGTTGCTCTCAATGGATCTCGCCCTCTTCTAGTGCTTTGTCTTTGGTAAGGTGAGGCCATATGTGTTTCCTCTGAGGGAATATTCTCAACAACAATGTGCTTCGACGCCATCTGGAATGGTTGTACTTGTAAAAGCAAGTAAAAGCACTTCTCATTTTGCCCATTTCTTTACTCCAAGTAACTGTGAACAAAATAAACAATGTGGTCTCATGATGTCTTACATAAATCAGGAAAATGGTATGGACGATTTTGAAATTTGCACTTACTAATTTTAACTTTTTTAAGAAAAATATTGGACATATCTAGAAGACAAATGTTGACTCAAAAGTCAAACAAACCAATACCCACCGTCGCATCATGAAACGGAAAGATTCTCCGTTCACGGGCGATGTACCTTTGCTATGCCCTCTCGCCAAGCACCTATATCATGTCCTCCTCGTGAACATTAGTCATGCCAGCGAATGGGTATACCAAATTACAAAGTGCATCACAGACTATTACAAGCGGAGTGATCATCATATAAAGATACTCCATGCATGGCTCCGTGACATGATCATCACAAACAATTACAACCCTAAAGGAGTAGTTTTGAAAGAAAAGAAAAACTACAAGGATATGAGGTGTTGTAGTAGTACATGGCATCAGTTCACCATCAGTCCTTGTCCTTTAGGGTTAATATAATCACTCTGTGTTGGTCTTCTTCTCGAAGCCTATGCTGTGCGCACGAGCTAATTGCCCAAAAGAGCAATAACAACAAGAGGAGAATGGCGGTCACAAGGACGAGTGCACGTGAGGCCATTATACACGTATATGTCTCTCACTGTGCTTGGGAACGATGATTTTAGGGATCAAAGTGGCGAAGTTCTTCTCTCGGCATGGGATGCCATGAACAACTGTGTACAAGCTTCACTCAGAGGTCATTTCTGCAATCACACAATTGTTAGAGAGCAGGTCACACCTCATGATATTGCCACTGATTTCCATCACCAACTAAAGGTCAGTGCTCAAGAGGTCTGTATTCGAAAGATTCATTGTCAAGACACTCACGTGGCCCATGAGACTGATTAAATACTGTGCACGGTTCACCCGTTGATTGTTGCACCATGATTCATGGCAGAAATGACCTCAAAACTACTCTACAACCCTAGTACAATGTAACTCACCCATACTTTTTTCATATGATTCAAATATTGTATCAATTTTATGTTTTGAATATGAGTCAGATTTTTTATCTGTTTGCACATTAGAATTTCCGGTAAGGAAGTCTTCCGAACAAAGCCAATCTTGAATATATTAGGAAAATATTTAAAATTTGAATTCAAAAACATGATGGAAATTTATGAAACTTAGTGATACATGATGCAACACAAAATAACCTAATAAAACTTGGTAATATTGTTCTATGACATTTTAGTTTGTTATATCATATTTTCTCTTGTACCATAGTGTATCATGTCGATTGAATTGTGTGTCAAAGTGATGGATAGGGAACTTGTTAAAACTTGGAGAAACTTGGTGCATCATAATGTTCGTCAGTATAGAACTTGATGAAACTTGATGAAAACTCAATATACGCTTCACGCAACACAATATTATTTCACTATGTTTCATAGAGTTTCACCGTGTTTCATATTTCAATTTTTAAAACTTGTCAAAATGTATTCAAGAGTGGTCTTGTTTCAAAGTGCTCATCGCAAAGAACACAAAGATGCAGGCGGATCATAAATTAGACGTTTGACTCAATGGATAAAGTAGATTCAAACTTTGAAATCAAATGAAAAATGCATGGATGGGTGGTGTATATAATATGTGTAGTGTGTGAGGGAAAGGGGGAAAGAAATTGACCCATGCATGGGACCTATACACGAGACCTCTCATGCAAGGTAGAATCTCTTTTCTTGGTGGCCCGTGAGCTAGATCAATTAGGTTCTGGAGAGTTGAATGGGGTGCATTGCACGTGACAATGCAGATTTGCATATTTATCACAGAATTATTCTTGATGCGGGGCCGCCATTGTTGATCTTCTTCTCGGAGGACTGCTGAAGGCTTCACCATGCCATCGGAGAGGGGAAGCTTCACCATCGGTTCCGTCAACCCCTTCTCCCTCATCGCCGCCATGATCTCTCCAACCATGTGATGAGAATTTTTTTCCCTTGTGCTCTTTCAGCGTGTTACAGAGAGTAGTAAATATCCAAAGAACTCTACATATATCTGCATTTTTTCATTATTGCTTGCTTTCTTTCGTTCCTTCATATTTGGCAACTCTCGGGTATTTACTACTTTGTGTAACTCTACTGCTACGTACACCAGTCCATTTAGTAGATTGTCATTGGTACAAATTTCTTCGAGCAAGTACTTGTTTTCATATGTGGTTGAATTGACAACTCAATTGATAGAGCTTATAAGTATTCTCTCGCTTCCATCGCGTATAAATTAGAGTTGTAATATTTCGCAACGAAGACCATTGTGATTATCTACACTTGTGGGCGGCTGACATGTTGACCAGCTTGTTGCCGGATGCTCATTTCTTTTTGCAACTCCTCTAACAAAACAAAGGTGTGTTTTTCTTTCAAGTTTTGTCCAAAAATATATAGAAATAGAAAGAAAGTAAATTCTTTCTCCCCGGATACAATAGAAAAAGAACTTTGTGGAGTTTGAAAAATAAGAAAGGGAGAAAAGATGCTAAAACAATTTTTCTCCTACGTTTGGATAGAACTGAACAGAAAATGTTGTCCAAAATGGCACAAGGCAAAATGATGCCACATATTTAATTCTCTTTGTTGGCTCCAAAATATGGATAGTGTCGTTTTTTTGTTTCACCATTGTCATGCTTTGGTATCCAACTAACCACATATGAAACACACTGAAAACAAAGATGGGCCTGAAACGGCTGAAAACAAAAATAATAATACTCCTTCACATGAAAGAGAGATGAGAAAGACAAATTTTGACGAGATGGGAAAAAAGTCAAAAGATCTTGCCGTGTTGTGATGTGTTTCATTAAAGCACATGCATGCTAGCATCGGTGCCTATCAGAAGGTCATATCGGAAACTCGTAGCTAGCATGTGATGTCCGACGATCATGGGTGACTGACATGTGAGCCAGCTTGTTGTTGGCCATCCTTTTCTTTACGCAACTTTTAGAACGACATTGCAAGTTTTGTCAAAAAAGTATAAAAAGGAAGAAAGAAAATTTCTTGCAAGATATAATGGAAAAAAAAGCTTTGTTGAGTTGGAAAAATAAGAAAAGAAAACAGAAAAGCTAATGCCGCATCACGGATAGAACTGAAGTTAACAGAATCTGTTGGCCGCAAAAGGCACAAAGGGAAGAAAAAAAATCTCCCTCTTCTTCCTTCCTTCCTTCCTACCTTGCATACAAAATGTCAATGCCGATGCGAACATTTTTGGACATATTTTTCTCTTGAAACTTGCTCTAGTGAATAAAAGTTAATAAGGGATGACACTGCTTTCAGTAAGATTTCTTTGGTACTGCCTATTTGTGTAGAAAACCATGATGAAAAAATATATATAAAGATACCAAAGGATGATTTGGAGCAAAAGGACACTAGAGTACATAGATATGGAACAAGGTGGGGCCCGGGCTCCTGGTGGCCTCCAACGTCGGGGTGGGCGCATGGGCCCACCAGGCACCTTCTGCCGCCTCTCCAGTAACCTGACTATATATTCTAATGGAAACACTCAGCTTATTTATCATGGAATTTTTCTTGAGGCGGGCCGCAACTGGTGATCTTCTTCCCGGAGGGCTGCCGAATGCTTCACCCTGCATCCGGAGAGGGGAAACTTCGTCATTGGCTCCGTCAACCCCTTCTTCCGATCGCCGCCATGCTCTCTCCAACCATGTGATGAGAATTTTTTTTCCTTGTGCTCTTTCAGCGTGTTACACAAAGTATTAAATACCCGAAGAACTCTATACATATGCCTGCATTTTTCACCACTGCTTGCTATCTCTACAATTACTTGATATTTGGCAAATATCAGGTATTTACTACTTTGTGTAACTCTACTGCTATGTACACCACTCCATTCAATAGATTGTCATTGGTACTAATATTTTCTTCGAGCAAGTACTTGTTTTCATTATTTGAATTTACAACTCAATTGATGGAGCTTATAAGTATTCTCTCACTCCCATCGCATCGAATATAAATTAGGGTTGTAATATTTTGCAACGAAGACCGTTGTGATTCTTTACACTTGTGGGCAGCTGACATGTGGACCAACTTGTTGTCATTTACTCGTATCTTTTCACAACTCTTCTAACCGAATAGAGGTGTGTTTTTCTTTCCAGTTTTGTAGAAAAATATATAGAAATAGAAAGAAAGTAAACTCTTTCTGCCGAGATACAATACAATAGAAAAAGAACTTTGTGGAGTTTGGAAAATAAGAAAGGAAAAAAAGAAGCTAAAACAAATTTTTCTGCTGCATCTGGATAGAACTGAACAGAAACTATTGTCCAGAAAAGCACAAGGAAAAAAAATATGGCACACATGTAATTCTCTTTGTTGACTCCAAAATATGGATAGTGTCGGGTTTCCTGTTTCAACCATTGTCATATTTTGATATCCGGTAAATCATGTATGAAACCCACTAAAAACAAGGATGGGTCTAAAACGGTTGAAAGCAACAATAATAAATACTCTTCACATGATTTCGCAAAAAGAGAAAAAACTCTTCACGTGAAAGAGAGATGGAAGAAAGACAAACTTTGATGAGATGGGTTGTGATGTGGTTTGCTAACGGACGGGTATGTTGGCATCGGTGCCTACCTATAGAAGTGAATCAACCTATGATTGGATAGTCAGGAGGACAGTGGTATTTTCAGCCTATAAGATTTCAAGTTTTAGACTTGCCATTGGTGATGTGCATTTAGTGAGAGGAGACGTTTCCATCGGCTGCGAAGGTGTCTGTGACGACTTCTTCAATTTTAAAACGATGTGTAGGCTAAGTCTCTCGGCCATGCTCATAGAAAAAAGGTGTGCGTACGTGCACTCGTAGGGAATGATGTGTATGTGCATATGCTTAAGCGTATGTGTTAAAAAAAAACTCACACAAGGAGTTCATAGCTAGCATGTGATGTGTGGTTGAGTCAGATCTGACCATGGGTGACTCACATCACATGTGAACCAACTTGTTGGCCGTCCATTTCTTTACGCAAACTTGTAACGACATTTGCAAGTTTTGTCAAAAAAGTATAAAAAGTATGAAAGAAAATTTCTTGCAAGATATAACGGGAAAAAGAGAGCTTTGTTGAGTTGGAAACCTAAGAAAAGAAAACAGAAAAGCTAATGCCGCATCATGGATATAGAACTGAAGTGAACAGAATCTGTTGGCCGCAAAAAGCACAAAGGGAAGAAGAAGAAAAGGCTCTCTCTTCTTCCTTCCTTCCTCGCATACAAAATGCCAATGCCGATGCGAACGATGCTGCTCCGCCACCTCAGTCCCGCCCCCGCCCTACCCAATCCCCGGCGCTCCTCCGCCTCCTCGCCGCAGCGGAGACCGGCGAGGGCCCGGCCACCGCCGCTGCATTCCGCCCGCGCCACCGCGCTCCGGGCCCGGAGGACGCCCATGGCGGCCGGCGAGACCGGCGCCTCCGTCTCCGTCTCCGCCGCCGAGGCCGAGGCCGAGGCCACCCAGGTGCTCATCCTCCTCCCCCCTCCCCGCATCCCACTTTTCATTACGAACCGCCCGTCGCTTTCGCCCCCATCCGTTCCCGCCGAATCACACGGCCGCCCCGCATGGCAGCAATACCATACGGCTGGCCTTGGCTCCGCTGCTGCTCTAACAAAATGGTAATGTTCTGATGTTGATTGTTGGGCTGTGCCGCGCAGGCGTTCATGCCGGACGCCAGGGCGTACTGGGTGACGAGCGACCTCATCGCCTGGAACGTCAGCGAGCAGGAAGCGGCGTCCGTCTACCTGTACGCCAGCAGAACCGCCGCGATGGGCCTCTCGCCGTCGAATGGCGGCATCCAAGGTACGTACGTTACGCGGGCCAATTAAGTTCGTCCTGGATGCCCGCTCTCAGCCTGAACCTGATGGTTGTGACTGAAACCCGTCGCTGGTGTGATGATGTGGCAGGCTACGATTCCAAGGTTGAGCTGCAACCGGAGAGCGCCGGGCTCCCGGAAACCGTAAGACGTGCCATGGGTTCCCTGTGCTGTGATCATCTCTTGATTGTTCTTCATGCAGTGTCCAGTGATAAATTTCAGTTTGTTGAACTTAGAGTGCCATTTGCAACATGTTTCAGGTGACCCAGAAGTTCCCTTTCATCAGCAGTTACAGAGCGTTCAGAGTCCCGAGCTCTGTCGACGTCGCCAGCCTCGTGAAATGCCAACTGGTCATCGCTTCTTTCGGTGGTAATTCTTGACTCTTTGCATCCTTACTTGCAGATTCAGAGATGAGTGTCAAATTCTCCAGAGATGTTAAGAAACAGAGCAAGATCCTGACATACTTCTTGTGTGCAGCTGACGGGAAACACGTAGATGTTACAGGACTGCAGTTACCTGGCGTACTGGATGACATATTCGCATACACAGGACCGCTCGGTGCGGTTTTCCGCGAGGACTCCGTGAGCCTGCACCTTTGGGCTCCTACAGCTCAGGTTTGGCTTCTAAAGACGGCACATTTTACCATCTCAAGTGTCGCCTCCAATTCTGTACTGTTCCTGCTTATATATGTAAAATGTCCCCAATATATCTTGCAGGATGTGAGTGTGTGCTTCTTTGATGGTCCAGCGGGCCCTGTGCTGGAGACGGTTCAGCTCAAGGAGTCAAATGGTGTTTGGAGTGTTACTGGACCAAGAGAGTGGGAAAACCGGTATTATTTGTATGAAGTCGACGTGTATCATCCAACTAAGGCGCAGGTTCTGAAATGTTTAGCTGGTGACCCGTATGCTAGAGGGTATGTGGCTATGCGCAGTTCAGTTTTGTGTTCAGGGGGAAACCTTTTTTTCTATGAAAAAAAGTTCAGGGAGAGGAAGAAATTAATGTGTTCCTTATTTGATCAGCCTTTCCGCAAACGGAGCGCGGACCTGGTTGGTTGACATTAACAATGAAACATTGAAGCCAGCTTCCTGGGATGAATTGGCTGATGAGAAGCCAAAACTTGATTCCTTCTCTGACATAACCATCTACGAATTGCACATTCGTGATTTCAGGTGAATTGTGCTGCTTGATTTACACAACTACAAATCTGGTGGGGTTTACGCATATTCATCTTTAGAACTTACCTGTCTGTTTCCTGTGCTTTTCAATTACAGCGCCCACGATGGCACAGTGGACAGTGACTCTTGTGGAGGTTTTCGTGCATTTGCATATCAGGTCTTCAGAGTTGATTTACTAGAAGACTGATGCATTGCATTGCTGTTTTCATCAGTATCCCATGCTGATTGCATTTTGGAACCTGTGGTACAGGCCTCGGCAGGAATGCAGCACCTACGGAAATTGTCTGATGCTGGTTTGACTCATGTGCATTTGTTGCCAAGCTTTCATTTTGCTGGCGTTGACGACATTAAGAGCAACTGGAAATTTGTCGGTAAGGAAATATTTTCTCTATCTTTCACCAGACAACAAGGCACTGTTGAGCTTTTCCTAGATATCTATTATTTTTTTTGTTGGATAGCAATGAGTGATGACTATTTATAAGTACTTAATTGTTTAGACTGCACTTCTTCATTTTCGTCTTATTTACTTCAGAATGACTTATTTGGTTATACGGAACTTCATTTACTCTGGCAGATGAGTGTAAACTGGCAACATTCCCTCCAGGATCAGATATGCAACAAGAAGCAGTAGTAGCTATTCAGGAAGAGGACCCTTATAATTGGGGGTATTCATTTCACACTTCTTTTTCTCTCACACATTCCAGATACTAATGTATCGTGGTGGTGTCAATATAGGAAAGTTAGTTATGTTCTTGCGGGTAAAATATTCTTACATATTATGCATGCTAAAGGTATAACCCTGTACTCTGGGGGGTTCCAAAAGGAAGCTATGCAAGTGACCCTGATGGACCGAGTCGCATTATTGAATACCGTCAGATGGTCCAGGTGTGTTTTCCTTTTTAACCCTGCGAATATGTGACCCTGCTTGTAAGATAGGATTCCAAAAGGAACTACAGTGCATTTGGACTACTTCCCACAAAATTCATGTATTCTATATAAGACCACCAATTCGAGCACATGCTAACTTGTAGCGCTCAGCCTTTTGTAGTAATTGAAGGTGGTAAATGTGGTTAGCTCGATGCAGGATACATGTTACTTCTCTGATAAATTTTGTACTGCAGGCCCTCAATCGCATAGGCCTTCGTGTTGTCATGGATGTTGTATACAATCATCTAGACTCAAGTGGCCCCTGCGGTATCAGCTCAGTGCTTGACAAGGTTGTTACCTTTGAAAATAATATTTGTATTCATAATTATTGCAGCTTAAATTACATCCATTGGTTTTCTTCCAATAACGTTTACAACATTTCTTGGTCATGTTAGAAGTCAACTTAAACTATTATTCCATTCGAACTGGTCCACCCAAGAGCATTTTTGTCACATATTTAAGTACCACCAGTCATGCTACATTGTGTACAGAGTGATAGAAATATGTAAAATTCTTGTTTCAAAGAAATGGCAAGTAATAAATTGCTTACCCTCCTGTGTTCATTGTTCCAGAAATGTGCTTGTAGATCTAACAAAATACATGTCAATTGATCTGCTTTGACATCTTTTGGACCTTTCTTATGTCTATTCTTTCTTTTTCTTTGTATGTGGGATATTTACAGATCGTTCCTGGGTACTATGTTAGAAGGGATACTAATGGCCAGATTGAGAACAGTGCAGCTATGAACAATACAGCAAGTGAGCATTTCATGGTTGATAGGTTAATCGTGGATGACCTTTTGAACTGGGCAGTAAACTACAAAGTGAGTTGGCTGTGGTAACAGTATTCTAATTATGTTACGATAATACCATTCATTTCAGACTTACTGGTTCTAAATGAGATCATCGGACTTGGTGGCTTAGTGCCATCAGCCACGTTATGCACAGGAAAATGCATGCATTCATGACAGAATTTACTTCTTCCCTTTCATTATTGTCTGGACAGTTTCATGTTGTTTACATGATTTTCTTTATCATAATGCTTGCTAATCACCATATAATTGTTGCCTTAGATTGATGGGTTCAGATTTGATCTTATGGGCCATATCATGAAACACACCATGGTAAGTAAGCTCATATCCTTGATGAGTTAAATATCATGTTGATTTTCTGCTTAAATACAATTTCTTTGACCCCCGTGATTTAGTAAAGTATTGCTCATCATCACTTCCACTAGAAAGAACATAGCAATTTCCTTGTTGTGACTACATGGCCCATATGATCAGAATGATCGCACGCATCTGGATCCCTATTTCTTTTTCATTTTTGTTAAGAGCGTCACACTGCATGCTGGATGACCTTTTTTGTTTAATAAACACAGATGAGAGCAAAAGCTGCTCTTCAAAGCCTTACAAGGGATGCACATGGAGTTGATGGTTCAAAAATATACTTGTAAGGAATGAGATTGCTCAGTTTCATAGCAACCAGTTTCTATGGTATTCTCCTTGTATCGGGCTAATAAGGGCAATGACATTGCCACAGGTATGGTGAGGGATGGGACTTCGCTGAAGTTGCACGCAATCAACGTGGAATAAATGGATCCCAGCTTAATATGAGTGGAACAGGGATTGGTAGGTAAGTCTTAATTTATTACCAACTTACTATCTCCCATGAGAAGTGAGCACCTTTCGGTGCTCATCAGCAACTTGTTCATTATCGTATTTACATTTAAATTAACCAATTGGTCAATTTTGGAACATACCTCCAAACTATAACTAGATTTTACATTGAACAATCAAATTAAAAGTCAAACTTATGTCTCAGCAATCTCCTGTATTGTCAGAATTTTGAAGCTATGACACAAAATACCAGAGTACAGTTTTATTCTAGTAAATAGCCAGTATGGGTAATTTATTTTGGTGTTTGTTCTACATCAACCATTTTTTTCTATACAAAATAGTAATATCCATACTGTCATACTTTGCAGCTTCAATGATAGAATCCGGGATGCTGTTAATGGGGGTAATCCATTTGGTAACCCACTACAGCAAGGCTTTAATACTGGTCTGTTCTTAGAGGTAATATTTGTATCCTTTATGCTGGTGCCCTTCCTGGAAATGAAAGTTATGATATGACATTTCAGTAACCAGTTTCTTGCCTTCATCATTCATAAGAATGCAGCAGTTACCTATTTTCCTCTCTTAATACAGTTTTCCTGAATTTCGGTAATTCTCTTGGGTTAAGCCATTTTCTCAAACTCATAGAGGTTCCTTTTTCTGTAATCAAGTTGCTGACTGTAGCTACCTTAAGGTTCCTAACTTTCTATTAATTGGTGTTGTGCACCATTAGACCTCAGTACCTGTACCTTAGAGGCAGTGGCGGAGCTAGACAGAATTGGCTGGGGGGGGGCGAATGGTAAAATATGAGTGCTTGGGGGGGCCAAAAGCTAAAATATTTCTCATCTAAACCCTCACAGTAATATTTTCTTCACAAGTTGCTTCAATATTGGGGGGGCCACAGCCCCCCCCAGGATGCTACATAGCTCCGCCGTTGCTCAGAGGCCATGTATTCAAGTGTCGTCTATTTTTTTGCGAAAAAAATGCAAAAGCCTTGCTTCTAGATGCCCAATAGAAGAAAAAGTTTTGTACAAGCCCAAGACGTCAACACTCCATAAGTCAACACAACACCCTAAGTACTAGGCACTGCGGGAGGAGCACCGCCAGCCCAACCACCCCTGCTAATGCCCAATGTCTGGCCTCAACCTGGATAGTGGCGAGCAAGCTGGAAACTCTGGGCCTCTCATTTGTCAGCCGCATGTTTTGTTATGGTCTGCTAGGGTTGGGCATGCATCCTCAGCTATGGAGTATATTGGAGGTTTATTGAACTAGTTAGCTACTATTTTGTGTGCCCTAGCTGGCACTTCGAGGTCTCAAGTCTGAACTGGAGCTGTGATGCAGAGATGCACTTTACTACATTGTGTTTAAAATATTTCTAGACTAGCTCCCAGAATTCCATAGTATTAATTATTTGGTATTTGCCCTTTCGTGCAGCCGAATGGGTTTTATCAGGGCAATGAAGCAGATACCAGGCGCTCGCTCGCTACTTACGCTGACCAAATACAGGTAGGCTATCGGTATTCATGTTCCTATAAGTTTTCCCACTGGTTGAATATTAATTTGCTTTTTACCTATCAATTTAATGCAAATTGAATGTTATTAGTGTTCTGCTTAATAAGTTTGCCAGGCAAGATGGAATAATTTTCTTTTCCTTTTCTTTCAGATTGGACTAGCTGGTAATCTGAGGGATTATGTACTAATAACTCATACTGGAGAAACTAAGAAGGGATCAGAAATTCACACTTTCGATGGATTACCAGTCGGCTATACTTCGTCCCCAATAGAAATAGTATGGCTATTGGTCTTTGAACTTCCAAAAATTAATCGTACTTGTAACACTATCATTTGCTCACAGGAATAGCATAATTTACTCAGTAGAAACAGTATGGCTATTGGTTCTGTACGTGTTTGAATTTTCCTCTTTAAACACTGCTACCAGTCATTATTTACTCAAATACCTTACTGTTTTGTCCATTTCAGATAAACTATGTTTCTGCTCATGACAATGAGACTCTGTTTGATGTTATCAGTGTAAAGGTATGGCTTGTATCCTGTATATGAATACTCCCTTACTTTTTATGGAACGGAGGGAGTAACTAACTTGTATTATACTTCTTCCATCAATTATTACTGTCTAGTAATCATAATTTTCCTTTTTATGTTTTGCAAATCAGGAAACAAGACAGATTAGCATGAATATCTTTACATATATATATATATAATGCAATGATATTTTCTATCGCTAATACTGGTCACTAAAATTAGTTAATTCTTTGGAAATTAAACTTTACATATATAAAGCAACAATTTAGTAAGATGAACTCAAAATTTCATGCGATGATATACTTTTCAGAAGAAAGGAAGTTGCTCATTGATTCTTCTTTCGCAAGATGAACTCAAAATTTCATTTTCAAAACCTCTCTCTCACAATCTTAAATTCTCGAATTGTTTCTTTTGTTTGTTTCTGCAGACCCCAATGAACCTTTCAGTTGATGAGAGATGCAGGATAAATCATTTAGCCTCCAGCATGATGGCATTATCCCAGGTTTGTACATAAACGGAATATGGATCATAGAACTTATAAATTTTCTGTAGTTCATAGTACTCTAATAGTGTAGGAATTGGTGAAGAGTGATCAGTTTCCCCAGAAATAAGTTGCTAAATTTAAGTAAAATGAGTAATATGGCAAGACCGATCTAGTAGCTCAGTAAGCTCAATCTTGAACTTGTCTCATGTATGAACTTACTAAATGATCAGGTTGTCTAATCTTAGTTTCATTTGTTTTCTTAGCATAATTAATAAATTCAGCACTTGGACTCTTTTGCTAGGATGTTTACAAGTAATCTGCATTGTGATAATCCAACTGACAAATGACACCATGATTTCACGTGATTTTGTATTTTTCTGCTTTTGTCATCTTCTTTCTTCTGACCAAGTAATTTTTCCCATATGGTAAAGAATATAGTAGTGTCTATTTTAAAGAAAAAGTATTCTGTACTTTCATACATGTTCTATAACTTGAACTTTTGGAGTAGAGTCCTCAATTTTTTCAGCTTGTCCTTTCAGGGAATACCCTTTTTCCATGCTGGTGACGAGATACTAAGATCTAAGTCCATTGATCGAGATTCATATAACTCTGGTGATTGGTTTAACAAGTAATAAGCTTCCCTTTCTACCTTACTGAAAACAGCAGTTCTTCCCATGAACTAAAATGATTGATTTTTTATAGAGAGAAAACTAATTAAAATGTTCTTGAAAATAATAATTCTTGCCGCCTTCTTTACCATATATGAAGTAGAGGACAATAGTAGTTCTGTAGAATCTTTAACTGCACGGTAATGTTCTGTTTTCTTTTTGCTAAGGCTTGATTTTACCTATGAAACAAACAATTGGGGTGTTGGGCTTCCTCCAAGTGAAAAGAACGAAGATAATTGGCCCCTGTAAGTTTTTGAACTTTTACATCTTTTATTACCATCACGGTTTTATTATGTATTTGGCCATGTCCTTTTGATAAAGTGAAGAACTTAAATGAGCATTTCCTTTCAAGTTCTAAACATGCATTTGATAGTTCAAAATTTCAAATGGAAACTATTTTGCAGGATGAAACCAAGATTGGAAAATCCATCTTTCAAACCTGCAAAAGGACACATTCTTGCTGCCCTAGACAGTTTTGTTGACATCTTGAAGATCAGATACTCATCTCCGCTTTTTCGTCTTAGTACAGCAAGTGACATTAAGGTACATGTATTCTTCATTTCTTTGCCAGCAAATTAGTTTGAACTTCCTTTCAGACTGCTGAAGTGCTACTGTAGACAAAGCTTCTTTTTTCCTTTTATTGATCTCATGGTGAATTATATGACATGAATGTACTTTACTGTGGGAGCTATATAACTGAGAGTGTGAAACAAATGTATGTTTACATTGATCCCGCAGTTGAAAATGAATGATCACCTGGAAACTAGAGACAAAGATAATCCTGCTAGAACATGTGGACACAGCTCCACCCTGTACTACACCAAATGATCTAGTAGCTGCAAGCAACTCGCGCAAGAAAGCTATGACTTTTTATTCAGTATTACCTCAGTTTCACAATATCTATCGTGCACCCACACATTGGGGGAGGGGTGAAAATGCTCACATAGTAAATTTGTGGAAGAGGAGCGAGTAATATCTATCGAATTGATCTGTTGCGTAGATCTGACTGTATTCCTGTCGTATTTCAGCAAAGGGTTCACTTTCACAACACAGGGCCCTCCTCAGTCCCAGGTGTCATTGTCATGGGCATTGAAGATGCACGAGATGAGAAGCCCGAGATGGCTCAGTTAGATGCGAAGTAAGTCACACTTGATGTAATTATGATTTGCAAAGATATGTTTTGCAAGATGAACATAGAGTGCAGTCTTGAGAAACATGCCACTCTGTATTATTACTCGGTAAAAGAGCAGTAGTGTCCGTCCGCAGCTCAGTGTGTGGCAAGAGAGGCCCTCGATGTTATGTGCTGTAGCTAACTAACTAACTGCCACTCTCTGCAGCTTCTCTTATGTTGTAACGGTCTTCAATGTGTGTCCGCACGAAGTATCCATGGATATTCCAGCCCTTGCTTCAATGCGGCTTGAATTGCATCCTGTGCAGGTAGTTCTGAGCTGTTTTCGACTTTAGGTTTTGTTTGTTCTGTACCCTGACATCATTGCTAGACCTTTCACATTTTTCTCTTTTTGCAAGTGTAGAACTTTAACATTGGGGAAACTAACAACTGAAAAACTTTTTAGAACAAATTGACACATTTTCCTTGTTGTGGTTTTGCTTCCTAGCGTTTCATGCTTAGAATGAAACATTGCACACCCTATAACAACTGACCAGTGTCCGAGCCGGCCTGATAGTCCAGAGTTTCAGTATCCTAAAACCCAATAAATCATCAACCCAAAAGGTTGTGGAACTGGGAGAGCAATTTTCTGAATATGCAACGACTATTCTGGACTGTTTCAGGTGAATTCATCAGATGCTTTGGTGGGGAAATCTGTGTACGAGGCCGCGACGGGCAGGTTCACCGTGCCCAGAAGAACCGTGTCAGTCTTTGTCGAACCTCGGTGTTGATGCCTCCTTGGTTTCAACGCAAGGATCTGTTCTACAAGTTGTCGAAGCGACCGAAGATCTTTCTGTTTTCGTGTTGAAGTAAATAATAACTGAAGAATAAGAGAGGAGAGGCGCTGCTGCCTGCGGATTACACTGCTGAAGGAACAAACCCAGGAATAAGAAGCCTGGCTTATGTATATGTATGTATAGTGCCCAAGCTGCCAAGTCATGGCTTTGTTTTCTGATCCATTTTGATTTTATATATCAAAAGGAAAACATGTATATCGTGTTATAACTTATAAGTTTTGTATAACATGCATCTATTATATAAGGAAGCATAATGATTTGTACTGTACTGCCTTTTTACTTTGTATATTGTTATTATTTATCAAAGAAATAAAGCACAATTTCTCTAATACTAGCATAGTACCCGTGCGTTGCTACGTAGCTATAACAGAAAATAAGAGAAAAAATGAGGATAAGGATTTGTCAAATGAGGACACCGATTAACTTTGGCTCGATGACCAGTTAGAGTAAACATGATAGTTCAATGCATGAATTTAGAGATGGAATGGCCAAATGAGTACTAAGTGTAAAGTAGGGGAAGTGAACTCACCACCAACTCGAAATTTTATAAGTAGGAAAGATGTATATATTTTTTTATTAAACTTTAAAAAAATTGACCATATATTTTTCAAGTTCAAATATTTCGAAACGGAGGGAGTAATATTTAGTGATAAGATCTCTTTGAGGCCTCGAGGGTCTCTAACAAAAAAGAAAACTCTCTGATCGAATCGGTGACTCCACGACGCCCCGCTCGGCGCTCGCTGCTCTCTCTCCCTCTCTGTCTCGGCGCCGCCGCGGCCATCGATCGACCTCGAAGGAGGCGCGGCCTGCAGCCTCCACCTTCGCTCAGCCAAGGTGAGCTCCCTCCAGCGATTCCCCACCCTCCTTCTCTCTGCTCATTAGCCCGAGACGTACACCTCTGCCGCCGACCGCTAGCTAGGGTTTCCTAGGCCGGGGGAAGGGGGTAGAGAGCTACAGCAGCAGGTGGGGAAAAGAGGGGGAAGAGCCGTATACAGATCGCCTTTGCTTGCCTGCAGCGCCGGCAGCCCCCTGGTCTAGGCGCCGGGTTGGAGGAGGTCACTGCAGATGTGGGATTCAGAGAATGTATAGTTCAGTTAGAATGTTGTGTTTCATGAAAATGGAATTGGGGGCCTGCGCTCCTTTTCTCGAAAAATGAAATAGTTCAGTTAGAATTGTTGAGATCCATTTAATTTTTTCCCTATGGAAGTTTTAGGAGCCCGGAGCCAGTGCACTGCCACCTCTAACCCGGAGTCCGAACTGAAGAAACGTTTCTGTTCCTTCAGACTAAGTAAGTTAATTGTTACAAGACTTTGTTTCGAGCGATGGTGATAAGCTTTCATGTTTCACGTTGCTGTCAATGCCATCTTGTAGTTTGTCAGAGGGTTCGATCTCCGTTAATTATTCATCTATGCTATCTGGGGTCTTGGTATATGGCGATGAAGCTGCCAATCTAGCATCCTGCTTGCTAATACTTGTTACTGGCCTTCTGCCGATCTGTTATTAGTTACTGCTGTTATGGTACTGATTTTTATGGTCATAAGATAACTTTTTCAACTAGTTTGTTTACTCTATTTTTGGGGCGAAGGCAGACTGGCGCTCTACTGATTTCATTAAGAGAACGAGTAGCAGGTCCATTATTTATCCAAAATTCTTTCTCTTGTAACTTTCTGGGGTTCAGACTCATATCAGCAGGATTCAGTTTAAGTTTAATTCGAGGCGTACAAGTGCAATTTAAAATCAGCTTTTGCTTATTATCATTTACTTAATGGAAAAGGGGGAAACCTATGAGATGCTTGTTGCTAGTTAGGAGTACCTTCTGATGGCCTAATGTGCCAATGCTTTGCTATATCACGTTCAAAGGAAAACAGAGGTTTTGTGGCACGACCTTACCTGAATTAATTCTTCTTCCTTTATCTTGACAGTTTCTAAAACAATCACATGTCTAAGGCACGCAACGCCTTAGTTGTCACTGGCTTGGTGATCTTTGCTGGTACCGGCCTAGCATTTCCCTTCTACTTTGTGTAAGTGAGTTTGTTTTCTCATCTTTCTAGCACTGGTTGTGTGCATTGGCTGGCGTCTCTTTGCGTAACCTTTATCCATTTCTTACCCCCAGGAAATCAAAGAACAGGCCTATTATCGATTCAACGAAGCCTCTGCCACCGCAGGCTACTTTCCGAGGACCGTATGTGAACACTGGATCGCGCGACATAGGGCCTGATCACACCGAGTACCCCAAGAAGTGATATGTATTTCCATCTTGTTTTCTCTTTGTTTTTCAACGGGCATGCAGAAAACCAGTGAGTTCTGAGTGGAACCCTGTAATGTTGATAACCGGCTCGTGATGTTGGGCAACGCAATTGCTGTGGTAGATTAGCTTCGGTTTGAGCCTTTGAGGTGTTATGTGCAGAACACATGCATATGAGCGTAGTTCTTCCTGAACTGTAAGCGCTTTTGATCATTTCTTGTGCTCCAGTGATTATTCCTTGCAAAGCGATGTGCTGCTGTACCTTTTTTTAGGCAATAATAAATAAATAAAATGCCGAAGCTACTCACACTCTGTTTCATATTACTTAGCAAATTGCTTTTGTTTTTAAGTCAAACTTTGTGAGACCAAATTTATAGAAAAATATTAAACATGTAAAATACCAACTAAATCAACTATTGATATTGATTTGGTATTGTCAATGTCGGTTTTTTCATATATATAACTGATCAAACTTCACAAAAGAATGGCATTGTGAAATATATTTGATTTCTAGTCTTACCAAATTAATATCACTAGATTTTATCTTTCTTTTTTTCATGTGCAAGGCAGGTGCACTGTCGATTTCATGAAGATAGGAAAAGCAAAAACAGAATGGCCTGAAACTAGGCTGAAAACCATACAACACACGATTGATTAAGGGACCAGAGTGCAAAAGCCCACAACCATGTCGACATCAGCCAACTCAAACTTCACGGCCAACATTTCCGACAACCCAGAGATGTGTGGGTGAGCTCTTCGGAGACGCCTGCAAGCCCAGAGATGTGTGGGTGAGCTCTTCGGAGACGCCTGCAAGCCCAGAGATGTGTGGGTGAGCTCTTCGGAGACGCCTGCAAGAAGCATCGTTGCGAGCCACCCACACGAGCTCTGCCGGTTTTACCTATTTTTACTAATTGTTTCACGCATTTGTCTAGTTTTACAAACAACTACAGAATAATGACAATATGCCATTTAAATAAACCGCAGGGCAAACCCAAGTGAGGTAACAATTGATTGATTTATGCCGGTCTGTTGAGATCTGTTGCTCCGGAAGGCAAACCCAAGTGAGGCTAAATTTGCTGGAGGGTCGTTCTGCCGACGGTAGTGGTTGTTCGATGGCCGAGGGACCTCCATGTAACTTATATTATGTTTGAAAAGTGCTTTGTACTTCTGATGAAGTTTTCTATATAGCGGATTCAAAAAAACTAAACCTTTTTTTTCTGCTGCTAGTAGGTGAATTTTTGTTCCCGCCGATCGGTTGAGATGTGCTGCTTCGCAAGCGCACGATCCACGCATCCTCTTGGTCCACTCGCTGCGAAGCCGCTCGTGCACTTGTCCCAGAGCCGGAGGAAATCAATGGCGTCCATCCAAGCGCCAGAAACAAACAGCAGCGGATGAGCAGGCCGGTACAAGGAGCAGCCCGGAAAGCTGGGGTCCTCCGCCCGTGCACGCCCTGCCCTGCCCCGTCCCTCCCTCTGACAACCCTCCCGCTTTCCCTCTCATCAGCCAACAGCTTTTGCACGCGCGCGCGCGCGTCAGGTTCAGTCAGCCGGCCGGCCCCTTCGTCGGGTCAGAGGTTAGTTCCGCCCGCTTTCGCCTTTCGGTTTTGTGCCGCCGGACGGACGGATCCATCGCGTCGCTGTCAGCCCGGCGGTTTCCACGGCAAAGAGCTTCCGGCAGTGGCAATGGCGGGTGGCTGCGCCGGGGAAGAAGACAGGCCGTGACCTCAGCCGCTTTCCCCTAAGGAATGGATGAAGATGCCGTGCGTACGTGCTCCTACGCCGGGGTTCAGTAAAAGATTAGATGTGCATTCTTGCTTGAGTTTGACAGTGATCGATGGATGGTCCTGCGGGAGGAATTTTGCAGGGATTCCAAGGCAGAAGGAGATGGCTGATGCAAGACAGAGAATATTTCCATGACAAGGTATATAATTTTGGACCGCAAGACCTCTGTAGAAACTTCTTTCTTCAGAGCAGTGGCGGTTCTTTAATTTCAGTAAAAGAATTCCGGGATTAGACAGATAGATGCGTGCTATCAACAGTGGCGTGTGATGGGATGTGGCGTGTGGTGGGTTAATTAATCGGCTGGGCCTGGGGCGGATGCTTTGTGTCTGCGCAGTTTAGGCCAGGAAGAGAAGCCAGCAGGCTGCTCATCATCTGTCACATCCATCTCAACCCAATGAGCCTGAATTATTATGTGTGTATGAGTGTATCTATGTATAGCTTGCTGTGTTTATACGTACACTTCTTCCTTCTTCTTCATCCTCCCTCCCCATTTTAGCACCTCTATAACCTCACTTGCATATATAGAAGATGGCCTGGGAACAATTCTATGTGCTTGTGAGGACAAGCTGTGTTGATCAGTGCAGTGCTCCCTGCAGCTGTGCTGGGGTCCTTAACGCCGCAAGGAAGCACGCATGCCATGTTCAGGCTTCTGTTTCTTAGAGCAATGTTCAGGCCAAAGTGGCAACTAATCACCACAAGGCACCAAACGCTAAGCTGTGTCCATTGATGCACCTCAGTGGCCCTCATGCAAACACAGTGCCCCACTGCGCCTGCATTTTTTTTCCCCATATTACATTACTGCAATAATTGAGTGCCGAAGCAAATGCAGGATGCAGCTCAACACAAACCCTAAATAATTGGCCATTCTGACTGACTGAATAGGTGAGTGAATATGTGTGTAGCCACTAGCCTTTTTTGCCCTGCGCCATCAACAGTGCTCCGGGGGGTGACGAGATGCATCCACGCGATGAAAGATCGATGATGCACGCAGCAGCAGCGCGGATCGACAGACGGACAGACGCATCATGCACCTGATCGATCGATCGATCTCCCCAGCGGCATCAGATCTCCTCATGGCCGGCCCGGCCCTGGCCCTGGACTGGAGGAGGACTGTTGAGGGGCGGCAAGATTCAGACAGAGGCCGTGTCTGTCAGCCAGTGGCGTCGCCCAGCGCCACACACAAAGCCACACGCCACCACAGCCACAGCCACAGCATGCATGAACACTCACTCACACACAACCACAGAGAGGGAGGGGGCAGTGAAAAGAACAATCAATGGGAAGGGGATGCGGGGCATGGCCATTTAAGGAAGCCTCCTTGACCTAGCTCGCCATGGAACTCCCACCAGGAATGCAGGTCCCATCCGTCAGCATCAGTATCAGTACTGGCCTGGCCTGGCCTGGGCTTGCTTGCCCACTGGGTAGAGCAGCAGTATGCATGATTGGCCTCTCTCTCTCTTGCTTGCAAGGCAGTGCAGGCAGCAGCGGAGGATGGGGGAGAACAAGCGTACTGCTGCAACGCTGCTGTGATTGTTTCTCGAGAGAAAAGAAAAGAAAAGAAAAGCGCTGCTGTGATTTGAGGTTTCATGCTGTTTTGCAGCACCTTTTCCTTTCACCCGGCCAAAAGAACTACTCATTGCAAGCCCCCTTTATTCAAGTTTCACCGGGCCAACCAACATGCATGCACGGCGCCAACAGTTTTTTGGTTTCGTTCAGAAAGCTGCTTTCTTTCTTTCTTCCTTTCTTTCTTTCTCTCCATTTTTTCATTTTTACTTGCTTGCAAAAACATGTAGAATGATGAGATAACAGCAGAAAATAAGGGAAACGATCAGTAAACTGTTAATTCAAATAATGTGTGGTTAATTTGGAAACATATGTGAAAGATAAGGATTTTTTTAAGAAGGCTGTTTAGAAGTTTATGCATCAACACAAGCATAAGTGCATGTTTTCCAAAAAACTTGGCTGAATTCCACATAATGAGGGAGAAGGCGAATCATTCATCAGCTACAGGCTGATTAGAAGTTCCACATCATGATGCATCAACACAAGTGTCATGTCATCGGCAATAAGAAAATGAAATTAACAGGATACTGCAAAAGGAACTGATGACACATTAATATTGTTCACAGTGAAGTAAGGAGACCTTCAAAAAAAATCTGAAGCATTCTGCAAAAGGAACTGATGACACCTTAATATTGTTCGCAGTAAAGTAAGGAGACCTTCAAAAAAATTCTGAAGCATTCTGCAAAAGGAATTGATGATGCCAAACTTCCGGAGATCACAGTTAAAAAAGGCAGCATGGAGAAAATTAGGAAGAAATGGCAGTTACGGCCAGAGACAAGACACACTAGTAATTAAGAAACTCAACCACACGAAACTGAATCTAGTGGCACATCCACATAGATCAGTACAGGCAGGTAGCCATGACTAACAAATACTACATGCATCTCGCTGTCAAATCAAATTACCTTTTGTAACAATCCTGGCTGTATACCTACCTTCTCCACCATGATGTGATATTCTCTTAGAAAAACATCTACAGCCTGAAGAAGCTGGTGAGTGATCCGCCAATGATGCTGCCCAATTGGTCTCTCTCTGCAATTTCCCACAGCTTTATTGAACTGCAGATCTTGCCGGTAGAAGCTAGCATCCACCAATTGCAGATGCAGTTCAAGAAAGCTGTGGAAGACAGCAAAGAGGGCCACACACATCTCACAACGAAATTAGCATCCAACACCGAGTAGGCATATACTGGAGGTAAAGGGGGGGAGAGGCTAGGGTTCTTCACTTGTCTCTTTTAGCTAGGCCTGAGAGCCATACAATGGGAGAAGTGCAAGGAGCCAGCAAGTGGTTCTTCTACCTAGGCTTGGGGGGCATGGGTGAGAGTGGGGGTGGAGGAAGAAGAGGGGAGCCTGAGGGTTTATTTATACCAGCGGGGTGGGGAGGAGAGATGTGGTTGGTGCATGAGAGGTTAAGGACCCAATCCCAAGAAGAATATAGAGCCTGCCCTCAACACTACTCCAAGCCCCCCTCTCCCCATTTTCCTCTCTCTCTCTCTCACTTCACTCTCTCTCTCTCTCTCTCTTCACTCTCTCTCTCTCCTCTGGTGAGGAGTGGCGAAGGGGGGAGACTTTTTGGGCAGAACAATCCAACTAATCCAAGGGAGGTTGTAGATGAGGGAGGGGACAAGGCCCAAATACTTTATGTGAGACTTGGAGGAGATGAGCCACCGGCCAGGCTGCCTAGCTAGCAAAACCGGGCATTTGCTTTTGTTTTCTTTCCCTTGGTGGCTTGGAGGTGGAGGCACAAAACATGCGTGCTTGGGACAATGCTTGCTGAAAGCAGGGGAAAGATGGAGCCTTTCTGAATCTATGACAGTGATCACAGCTTAATTTACCCAGCAGTTTACAAGTGGGGGGCAGAAAGCAATGGCAATTTGCAAATAATTTTGTGCAGGATCCAAAGCAGGATTGCCTCATGAATGTTCTAAAATCGGATGTTGATTTTCCACGGGATTCGCAATGATCGTACCGCGGCGAAATTGTCGCCCCTCGAGGGTTGTCAAATTTGCTTTTCGCAAGAAAATCTGACTCGCCAACTCGCGATCTATCGTGGCAATTAACTTTGAGAAATGTTCCATCTATAAACTAATATAAGATGGTTTAGATAACTAAAGTAGTGATCTAAAACGTCTTATATTGCTTTACAGAGGGAGTAGTTGGCTGAACCAGAGTGCAAAGTTTCAGCGGACGGGCTGCATGGAGCCCTTTTCTCTAGACATTTTAAAACGTATTTAAAAGTTTTTAAAAAAACTCCGAAACTTGTACATATTCATTACGGGTCTGTAAAATTCGGTTCAAAACTATGGTCATTTGTAAGCCGCGCAAAAAACAAAATGCCAGCCCAACAACAAAAAATAAACCGGCCATTTTGATATACATATTTGTCTTTTTTTGGTATGCCACATATGAAAATATATTATTATAAAAATTTGCAAGTAGGTAGTATATATGTATATGAGTGTGCATAATATTGTCTTTTTACAGTGTATATAATGAATTGAATATGGGCTCCATGGAGCCCGCCCTCCATTAGTCTTTTTCGGTTGAACCATGGCTATTATTTGTATGATCATATAGGAGCCAATTTTATATGTTTATTGATTTTCTAACATATTACAAACACAGATCCTCATACATACACACATATACTCACTCTATGAACGCACAAATCACACCCTCTTTATGAGCACCTTCGAGAGACTGAGCCGGCACATCATCTTGAGATTGACGAAGTCGACACACATGTCTTTGTAGTCGAAAGGAACGCCTGCTGCCACCGAACACACATCGTCGGGATGCCTGAAATAAATCCAGAAAAACACGAGCACCGATGTCAAGTCTTTTGTATGCATTGTCCTTGTAATCATCGCTTATAACTTATTGTTGCATAGCATATCCTTAATCTAAAGGCACGTGAGCCTATGATTTTTTTTGCAAGCGATATAAATCATTTAAATATGATGTTAATATTAAAAAAACTTGAATAATTTTATTTTATTTTGAACATAACACTCTAAATAATTGATATTACGCATGTTCATGTCTTTTGTATGCATGCAAATTTTCATTAAGGAATGACACATTTTGTTCTCTTTGAGGAAAACCAGTAGCCATGCTCTAGAAATATGAATTTCAGATATGTGCATGTGGCATGGATCTTGAGCACTTTTTTTTTCTTTCTATTGGACTAAAATTGAATTAAACAGAACTATATTCATGTATAGAACTCAGATCAATTGACATCAATGAATTTACGAATAGGGAGTCCACGTGCCCAACAAATGAACTATTTCCTCCTCCACTTCTACCATTGGTCAGATTATGGGAGGCTCAGATAAAGCTAACCAATGTTGTGAGGGCGATCGGTCGGCTCTAGTTGGCCAAAAGAACATCGGTAATGCTAATTGGCAAACGTTTGCAGGGAAGGAACCCCTGCGAACGCCCTCACAGCCGTTTGGTCAAGACCAAACCATGACAGTTTTGTGAAAAAATGTCTTCTCTAGGAAGGAATTGTCATGGCAGTCTGAAGAAATGTCACCTCCCATGACAGTTTTAGGGAAAAAATACCTTCTCTTAGAGGAAATTGCCATGCTAGTCTGAAGAAATTGTCGCCTCCTTACAACTAAAATCGCCATGAACAACAGTCGTTAGGTAAGTATCTGTAACGCTTGTTTCACTTCGTATTGTCCCGTCAATGGAAAAGGTCAACAAGTTGACTTCTCAGTCATTTTTCCTGTTCATATTCCTGCTGCCGATCAAAGAAAAACTCCCGTTTCACCTTCATCAGAAATGAAACAGGCAAGAAAATATAGGCCAAAAAAATGAAAATGAAGAGAGATATTTCGTCCATGCTTTCTACGGTAACCAACCAGTGGCTCTCAGCGCTCCCAAGCGGCGCCCCCAACCTCCCGAGCTACAAGACAACGAGGGCTCAAGAAAAATTGCGCAAAACTTGCCGTGATCGCACGCGCAGTGAGCAGAGCACTGATCGATGGCGGCCAAGGTGGCGTCCCCGCTCCCGTTCCGCCGCGACCTGCGGGGCCCGCTCGGCCGGCGGTCGCCCAGGAGCGGGCTGCCCGGCGCGCTGGCCGGGCTGGGCTGGAGCGACGGCTCCCGCAGGCTCGTGGCGCCGGCGTGGCCGGCCCGGGCGCGCGGGAGGAGCAACCGATCCAGCGGACGGGGAGCGACCAAGGAAGACGACGAGCGCGCCGAGGAGTCAGGGGATGGGGAGGCCGTGCTGATCATCGACGGGGAGGAGGAGGACGACGGGGAGTTCGGCGACGACGATCTGTCCGGGTTCAGGGGGCTCGTTCTTGATCTCTCCTACAGGTAAAGCCACACTCTTTACTAATCACCATGCTCACTACTCAAGTAAATTTCAGCTGAAAATGGTGATTAGCGTGAGCAACCGAGGTTATAGCGTAGCTTCTGCTCTTTGATTGACATCTTGAAACGGTTCTGAGACCACGCGCAGGCCTGTGAATGTCGTCTGCTGGAAGCGCGCGATCTGCCTGGAGTTCATGGAGAAGGTTAGCTTCTCTGCTGCAATGCAGCCAGCAGTTCGTCCTCATCGCCATCATCACTCCTCCCAAGTCAACAGCTCAACTGCTGATCAAATTTAATGCAGTGATCGTCTTAGCTATGCAGGCCGATGTCCTGGAGTACTACGATCAGACGGTCTCCTCTCCCAGGGGATCCTTCTACATCCCTGCGGTTCTCAGGGTATGTGGGGTGGTGATCCATCGATTTGTCGGCCACTTAGACCCTGTTTTCCGACGCTGGAAATTGAATTGGAATTTCTCCTGATTCCTGATGGAATTGAACTGTTTTCACTGCTATGTATCGTCTTCTTCGTCAGGTTCCACAGCTGCTGCAAGTTGTGAAGAGGAGGAGGGTCAAGCACTGCCTTAGCCGGAAGAACATACTCTTCAGGGATGGATTCAGTTGCCAGTAAGCATTCCCCTGTTTTTTCTTGTAGGGAAGTAGAAGCAGTGTACTGTTGCTAAAGCCAGAACTTCCCTTCATATAACTAGATCTGTATGGATAATCAGGAGTTAATTGGTCGGGCTGTCTGCGCTGACTGCAGGTATTGCTCTTCTGAAGATGACCTCACAATCGATCATGTCATCCCGGCCTCGCGTGGCGGCAAATGGGAATGGGAAAACTTGGTATGAATTCTCGCTACTTCTATTACCTCCGTTCAGAATTAACTGTCGCTGAAATGAGCTTATCTTATTACCCTCCCTGAAACCAAGAAGAAGAGTCGGTGGCGAAAACCACGACTTGATTGAGAAGTTATTTTGCCATCTCTGAATTGTTAGGTAACTGCGTGCTCTAGATGCAACTCCAGGAAGGGTAACAAGACGCTGCTGCAAGCAAACATGAAGCTACGCAAGATCCCCAAGGTCTGTGACACTGCTTGCTCTTCTTGGATCTTGAATAATACTGCAATAATTGTGAAGTGCAGTTAATTACCGAACTGTCCCATATTATAAGAAGAGTGATCCTTGCTGAATTGCGCCGCAGGGGCCGAAGGAATTCGACATCATCGCGGTGCCCTTGACGAAATCCGCCTTCAGGACGATCCGGAGGAGGCACGGGCTGCCTGAAGAGTGGCTGCAGTACCTTGCCGGGCCATCTCCATGACCAAGGGAGGACTTCCTTCAGACCATAACCAGTAGCCATCACTCCATCTCCATGTATATATATTACCAGGCTCATCTTCTCCAGCCAAAGATTCATGTCTATCCATCACCAGCTCTGTACATGCCTTGCTACCTTCTGATTTCTGAAAATAAATCTGTACGTGTCACTGATTTATCAGTAAGTAAATAAAACAAGAAACCGACTTGAGTGTACATGCCACGTGCAGTTTGCGTGGACCTTGATTTCCTGTCAGAAATAATTGGAACGCTAAGGCCTTGTAAAATGCAAGGTGTTTAGGGGAAGTGCTTAGTAAAATAAACCAAGCTTTTCCTAAGCACAAGTGCTTATCTCTATATGAGGTGTGCTTAATTAATATGCAAATAGGCGCCGGTCCTTCTGAAAAATCGGTTTATTTCTCTGAGCATCTCTCCTAAGCATCTTTCATTGTACAACGCCTAAGAATTTACTAATAGTTAGTTGTAGTTTTTTTGTTTTCCTCTAAGTGCGAGGCATTCACATAGAGGGCTACTTGTTCATTTTTTGTTTTCTCATTTGATCACATAGAGACCTTGATACCGACTTGAATATTGGTTGTTTGGAATTATGCGGACGTGATGGCTACATTTCATTCTAGTGATGTTTGGAAATATTGGTTAGCCATCACTCCGTCTCCATCTCCGTTTGCATATCTAGTGATGTTTAACCGTGTATTTTGGTCCTGATTAATTTGTGATATTTATGCGCGCTTGTTATATGTTGCGGAATTCCGTTGATGATCTACATAGTTTTTTTCATGTTGCATGAATCATATGAATTTAGGGATCATATATGAGGTACTACGTACACTGCTATGGGCACGGGCGAGAATCGCCGGTCACTGTCCGCGGACTTACAAGGAGGATTAGCTATGTCTTGCCCTAGATGAGCCTGGTCACTCGCCGTCCGGCCGGGCACGCGCGCCGCGCCTGCCCTCGCGCAAAGATCAAACTGATATTGCCTGCGAAAAAGAATTTTTACCTGAGCCGGGAGCTACCGGTGGAGCATCCATCGTTAAACGTTGCTTTGAGATTGATCTGGCTGAAGACTCCACCATACTTTTATTTCTGTCGTTTAGCAATACAAATCTTATACAAACAAATATACTCCGATGGATAGAGGCCACAGCAGCACCTTTTGTCAAGTTGAGAGCAAATAGGTGCACCACGGCTGCATACAAACACTAAATACATGCACTTTGTTTTCCATGTGACATTTTAAAAGGTTGATAACTTTTGAACTAAATATCTAGTTTTCAAACTCTTTATATTTTTGAATTCAGGGCGACAAGACTTTTAAAACAAGATCAATCTTGGATACATTTTGGCTAGTTTGAATTTAATCGTCTCACTCATTTTAGAAAACGCATTTTAGTCAGTTTCACGTTTCACTAGTTTTAGAAAATCTTTCAGTCAGTTTCACATTTCACTAGTTTTAGAAAATCTTTCAGTCAGTTTCACATTTGGCTAGTTTGAATTTAATCGTTTCTCTCATTTCAGAAAACGCATTTTAGTCAGTTTCACATTTCACTAGTTTTAGAAAATCTTTCAGTCAGTTTCACATTTGGCTAGTTTGAATTTAATCATTTCACTCATTTCAGAAAACGCATTTTAGTCAGTTTCACATTTCTCTAGTTTTAGAAGATCTTTCAGTCGGTTTCACGTTTCACTAGTTTCAGAAAATCTTTCAGTCAGTTTCATATTTCACTAGATTCGGAAAACACATTACACGCATTTACAAAAGATAGATTTCACTCATTTTAGAAATTTCACTATATTTAACGTATTTCACACCGAAATATGTGTCATGTGTATGGAAAACAAATTTCACTCGTTTCAAATATTGGTTTCACTCAATTCGAAAAAATATTTCATTTACTCAAGAAACTGATTTCACTCATTTCAGAAAAACTATCAGTTAAAAAACCAATTTCACTTGTTTCAAAAATAGATTTCACTCGTTTCAGAAAACATAGTAGAGTCATTTCACTGTGAATTTATGAAAAATATTGACTTGTATTTCACTCATCAAAAATATCAATTTCAAACACTAAAAAAAAGCAGTTTCATACAAAATATTGGTCATATTTCACTTTTTAAAAATGGCTTATTTCACTCGTTCTAGGAAACACATTACACTCACTCAATTGAAATAGTATATTTCACTTGTTTCAAAAAACTGATTTCAAACATTACAAAATATATTGATTTAACTCATTTCACTAGTTTCACAAAACACATTACACTCACTCAATTGAAATACTCCTATATTTCACTCGTTTCAAAAATTGATTTTAAAACTAATTTCACTCGTTTCAAATACATTACACTTTTGAAATACAAAGTTTCACCCTTTTGTGAAATATATTTCTGAAAGGATTAAAATATGCTTTTTAAGATAACAGATCGGTTCTACGTAAGTTGAAAAATAATTAGTTTCACTCTCTTGGGATATATGAAGCTGGAATAATTAAAATCAGTTTCATAAAAAAGTGAGAAGAATTAGTATTTTGAAAACGAGTGAGATTTGTTTTCTCAAAGAATTGAAATTAGTTTTTGAAATAAATCAAAATGTTTTTTTAAAATTGAAATCTACTTTTAAAAAATATTTCAAATAAGTTTAAAGTGAGAGAGGTTGATTGGTTGGAGAAAATAAACTAACATAGTCTGCACGTCTGAAGTGAGAGGTGCGTCAAGTGTAAGTGAAAAGAGTGACATGCACGTGGGTGGGACCCCAGCTGATCAAATACGATGGAGTCAGATGAACAAAAGAGAGAAATACATGGATACAATTTTTGAGCTGGCAGTATCCTATTGGTGATCCATCATTCTTTTCTTTGATGGATGTTGTAGTGGTATCAGAGGCAGGTAACGGATGTTAGTGTCAAGCTTAGAGATGTTTCCGCTATCTTTTCAATTTTGTCACGATGGTCCTTGCGTCACTTATACTTTGATCTTTATGATACGAACGAAACACGTATTATCATGAAAAAAAGAACACTTTGCGGTATTGCCTGCCTGCTCGCCCGTCTCGGGGCTAGGGACGTTCCGTACTGTAGGCGCCTCAAAAGGGGGAAGGAAAACCGCCACCGACGTTTCCATCGCAGGCATCGGTTTGGAGGATGAGCTTAATCAATCCACTCTCCCACTGAACCTGACAGTGATATGTTTCTCTTTGACGAGCAAGCTAGCTACTCCAGCTAGGAGAGGAGTGCCACTGTACCAGCGACTGGTCAAATGGAACACCGAGACGCGTGCACGCGCCCGTCTTGAGCAAACATATCGACATGAGGATCTCCTTTTTTTGTTAGATGACACGGGCATATGTTACGTGATAGACTACACACGAACACTCCTCCGAGCTCTGCAAGTCTGAACGCCAAATGCGGGCTCAAATTGAAGGTGGAATGTGAAAATATTACCAAGAAGAAGAAGAAGAAGAAGAAGCGTGCAGGAGCAGCACGCGCATATCGGCCGATCGTGTCGATCTGCGCCTGCCATTTCCTATACGATTTCCGCACTGACCGATGGAGTAGCGACCTGCGAAAGCCACGTACACCCCGTGGTTTCGAGGCCCGGCCGGTCTGCGCGGCCCGCGCGTGCGTGGGTGCATGCGGCGGCAGAACGGTGTCAGTCGGTCGGAGGAGTGCCGCTGGCAGAAGCCTCTCCTCGGTCGAACGAAGGCGGCGCGCGGACCGGAGGCGCCGGATCAGCAGGCGGCATACGCGCTGCCTGCACTTACGGGGTGCACGCCATGCATGGCTCTGGCTCTGGCTCTCGTCGCAGCAGACGACTATAGTACTACGTTCTCGTCCCGAGGCCGGGGGTTTGTCCGATCTAATTGACGTTGTTCCGAAGCAAATTGACCTGTCAGAATGTCGGATCTACTCCCGTGAAAATTAACAGATCTGATCTTTATCTGGAATTTCAACACAAAATGACCCTAATCTGAAAATACTTCATGAAATGGTCCTCTTTTGCATGACGCCCAGGGTTAGGGCGCCATGCTATAGAGCATGACGCCCCGGGCTAGGACGTCATGGTAGTGACATGTAGCATGACGCCCTGGCCTAGGGCACCATGCCAAATAGCATGACGTCCTGGCCCAAAGCGAGCATGGCGCCCTAACCACGGGCGTCATGCAAAAGGGGTCATTTCATGAAAAAAAATTCATATTGAGGCCATTTTGTGTTGTAGTTTCGGATAAGGGTCAGTTTTGTCCATTTTCCAACCACTTTACATGCATTCCGGCCGATGAACTGACATGCATTATAATACTCCTGACATCTCACTTGGATTCGGCGTTCGATCGCTTCCTTCAGCTTAGGGCTTCGTCCCCGATGGTCGGTTGCCCCTTTGCGGTGGCAGCAAACCAAGCCAACATGCCCGTTACTTAGAAGCATGGCTAAAGATCAACGTTGATGCAGCTTTGCTTTGGGGAATTTATAATGAAGGAAGACGAAGCATGGGAGTTTTTCTTTCTCCCTTTTAGAACACCATGTATGACTATGGTGTCAAAAAAACATCCTACATTATAAGACGGAGAGAGTAATTAGTTAAGAAAGAGTAAGCACGCGAGTGATTGTAAGAGATGCAAGGGGAAATTTTGTGGCTGCGGGCGCGCAGTAGTTTGCCCTTCGTAGCGGATGTGATGATAGCAGAAGCATATGTCCTCAGAGACAATCTTACTTTGGCTCAGCGTCTTATAGCTTAACCAAATTCGTGATTCAGTCTGATAATGCGTGGAAACCATGGAGGATTGAGCTGATTCGGCTACGGCTGTTGCGGCTGTCTTCTATGATTGCAAATATATGTCCTTGCTTCAGGGTTCTCCTGTATATATAGATTACGAACATTGTCCTAGGGAGTGTAACGAGGTCACACACTTGCCGGCTAGCAATAGTTTTCGAAATTCGGTAGTAACTAAAAGCATCTCCAGCCGTTGGCCCCACAGGCGGCGATTTTACGCGCTGGAACTAAAATCGGCGCGGGGGCTAGTGGGTTCCCAGCCGCTCACCCCAGGGTCGCCCCAGACACGGTTTTTTTTTATTTAAAAAAAATCTGAATTCGGTAAAGTTCGGCTAAATTCGGCAAATTGGACAGAAAAGTTCGGCTAAATTCGACAAACCTGACATTAATATTCAACATGTTCGGCGTTACATAAATTATTTTTTTAAAAGACATCTACGGGACGAACAAGTCGCTGAGCGCGGCGAAGTCACCGTCGTCCTCGTCGCCGGCGGCGGCCTTCTCCTTCTTGATGGCGCGGCCGCCCCTGCTGGACCCCTGCCCGGCGTCTCCAAGGCGGACCTGTGGTGGCGGCGCATCATCGTTGTCGTCGGGGAAGCGTTCGGCCATCGCTAGAGAGGGAAGAGAAGTGGAGGACGGGGGAGATAGCAGAGCTCGGCGGCGCGGACGGGAGAGAGCAGAGACTCGGCGGCGGCTGGTTTGGGCTCGACTCTTAGTAAAGTAATGTTTCCCTTTCCTTGACTGTCTTCCCGGAGAGATTCCTTGATTTCGGTATTGTTCAAACTGGCTTTCACATGAATAACCCCTTTTGTTATTCTACGTGCACTCTTCCGTAAACGGCTCGTGTGGCCATCAGCAAGGAGGAGCGGCAGGTTTTATAGCCCGCGCCGTGTGTACTCACGAGGCATCGCCGCGTCGCCGGTGACGCACCGCACGTGAGGAATCAATGGCAAGGCTGACCGGCGGCAGCCTTGCCATTGATTCCCCGCGGGGAACTGAGGCGCTCTGGGGAAGACGAGGCGTCGTCTCGCTGACGCGGCTGGCCCACCACTTTTTCGTGCTAAAACCGTTCGCCCCGTCGCCCCCCAGCGCGCTGGGTTCGGCCTGGGTATGCCAGCGCCAGTTTCGGTCCAAACCAATGAAAAACGGATTTCTGGAATGCGACTGGGCCGATTTTTGGGCGCCGGCGCGACAAAAACGTCTGGAAAAAAGCCTGCTGGGGACGCGGCTGGAGATGCTCTAATGTGTCGGATGAGATGATGACTCCATGACCCACCTAGCTTAATCATGCGAACATGCCTCGTCTGATCGTATTTGCAAAAACAAAGTGCTTGTGATCAACGACTGCCAACAAACCACACACGTTCCGTCGTCAATGCCAAGGTTTTTCTACTCTGCTCTGCAGCGATTAGCTTCTTCAATCTTCAAACTAGCGAGTACAGTCGATAATAGATATTACTTGCTAGTGTGTAGACATTACTTGCTAGTGTGTATGCATTCGTGTTCGAAGTATACGACGTGTGTTCCAAAATAAAATGGACATCAGTCTCTTTGGACTGTGATAAGAATTCTCCAGGAGTTTTGGAGGACCCCCATGCATCCTTGGGATTTTTTGTATACAAGCTCTCTGGATTGTAGTAGGATTGAGGAGCTCTAAACCAGTGGTGCTAGAGCTTGCTATGAATGTGCACTTTAGTGCCTAAACTTGCAAAATACATTGAACTGGTTTCATAACTTGGCATGAACGTGCATGCATGGTTCAAATGGTGTTTGTATACGTCCGCGAATCTGAGGAGGCTCGCCAGCATGCCATGGGGCCCGCTGTCGGTGCCAAGGGTGCGTGGCCTGGTTTTTTTTGTGAAAAACCTCTGAAATTGTTTTCTTTCAATAAAGCCCTCAGGGAAAAACTGACAAATTATAAAATAAAAATTAGGTGTATAACTATAAGATAAAAATTACAACTCATGTACTCGATCAAACCAGCAACGTACCAGTCGAGTGCATGCGGCTAGCCACTCGACAATTTCCCATTTGCTGATATTCAATGATTCATAATCTTTATAAACATTTGGCCAAACAAAATAAATAAAGAGAGTTTAATAATCCAGCAAAAACAGCACCAGATCTGTGACCGAACATGGGACCAAAGCTTGTAGACCAGGCACGGATGCCAATCCAACTAATGAGTTGTCATGTATCAAAAGTACAAGTATTTTTTATGACCGTATAACAAACATAATTTCAAAAGAATGCAAAAATCTTCATGTTATTTTAAAAAGAATTCACGTGTTATTTTAAAACATATTCATAAAATTGAAAATATTTATGAAAGATTAAAATGAGATTCCAGTATTATCCATGTGAGTATTTTAAAAAAATAGTATTATTCATGTCAGGATCCGCAGTTTAATGGCGCACTAGGCTTGTATTTTTTTTTTAGAAAACACACAAACTTATATATTATATAAACTTTTCAACACAACATAGTTTTTTGCTAAAGCATGGACACACTGATATACTAAATAAATAGTTTATTAAAAATGTGGAAATTTTAAACTTATATGAGAATTTATTTAAATATATGAACATTTCTAAAATTACTTTCATATTTTATTAAATGCAAACATTTTTCAAATTATAAAATATATTCTTAATTCATAATTTTATTATGTGTATTTCTGTTAAATTATTGCATAGGTATTTGATGAAATTATATGAAATTTTTAACGTAATTTGTTTTAAATATATGTACATTGTTTGTAACGCGATAATAATTTATGTATTTTTTTAAAATGAAATGAAAAGGAACAAACCCGCTGAAAATTGAGCCACACTGTGGTTCGTTTTAGCCACATGGGCTCGTTATGATATAAACCTAAATTTATCATTTTGCCATTTGGTGTTGTCGATTGAAGTGGTATGTGCGGCCGCCATATAGCCCCTGGTTGCAGGTTCAAATCAATGGCACTATATTGCTGGAATACATATTTTTAATTTATGTTGTTCAACTTTATGTTTATAAAGTATATGAAATCTTTCTTGACACTAAATTTGAACAGGTTGACTGGCTAGCCACGCACACCTGTGCGTGTGGTTTGAACCCTAGACCAGTTTTAATTATTAATAGATTAATAAATACCACGTGACACATGTGATAAGCAATCCAACCAATTCAAAAATATATAAATACCACGTGACGTATAAAAATGAGATTTGAACCATATATGCACGTTCATGTCAAGTTATGAAACCACTTTAATATATTTTACAAGTTTAGGCACCAAAGTGCACATTCATAACAAATTCAAGCGCAGTAGTGATGTATTTACCTCTTTTGAGAATATACCGCGAACCAAATAGGCCTTAGGCCATAGAATTTTGTTCAGTGCCGTGCCCACACACATGGTCGCTTCGTCCAAGTCAAGCAAAGTTGTGCGTCGACGCGGCCGGCGTTTGGTCATAGCACGACGGTCGAGCTCGATCTACTCTCTGGTGCCTAGCTAGCTACTTCAAACCTGCTCTACAACGCTCGCTGCTACTCTAGCTCTCGTTTTCTTCCGCCGACGAAAAGAACTCCCGGTTGGCCGGTTGGGATCAACCAACTCCATCTATCTCCATCGTGTGGCTCCCGTCCCCCACTCAACCCAAGCGTCTACAACTGTATTGGGCAAATCCGACCCCTCAAATGTTCGTGGACACTGACCGGACACGCGTCATATTTTGCCTTCCACACTCGCGTCTTTTATATTCTAAATCTCAAAACCATGCAATTCATGCAACGCTACGTAAAACACATGATCATAGTGCAGTTCATCGGATTAGCCGGACAAAAGAAACATGATTCACTGGAGTTCAACGGCGGACAGTGCAAATCCATACTACAAAGATAGATAAAATATAAACAGAACAAGGAAGGGCGGAGGAAATCACCATTTCCTATCGGCGCGGTTGTGCCCCTCCTCCGTGCAGGCGTTGGCGTGCGGAGGCGCGTCGTTAGAGTTGAAGGTGGAGCCGTCCGTCATATCCGAGCCGGAGCTGCACCTCATGCCCGACAACCTGCGGAACAGGCGGTCCTGCTCCTTGGCATGGCGGGCCGCCTTCGCCTTCGCCGCCGCCTCCTTTGTTACCTCGCGTTCCGATAACTCCATGGCGAGTCGGAGCGCATTGGCATTCTTGCGGTGGAGGCGTCACGCATCTGTCTTCGCTGTCGTGAGCGAGCGATGGAGGACAGAAGCGAGGAGCTCTGCCTCGGGATTGACGGGCGCGCTCGTGCGCAGACGTCGCTGCCCTCTCCCTCACCCGCTGCCACTCACGCCAGGCTGCTCGTGCTTCCGACTCCGGCGTCCGAGAGCGCGCCGGCCCCGCCGCGGGCACGAGGACCCAGCGGTGGCCGGGCACCACCTCCGGAGCAGAGGGTGCTTGTCGTGGGTGGCGTACCTGGTAGAGTGGAGCAGAGTGGCCGGAGCTGCGCGCCGGGCTAGAAGGGCCGGAGACATCATCGACGGGCGCCGTGCACTGACAAAGTGGATCCGCTGCTGCCGGATCCGCCTTCGTCGACAACCGAACGCCTCAATGCGATGCGGAGGGCGACCTCCTCCACATCGTCGGGATCCGCTTCGCACAGCAGGCTAGACCAGTCTTCGTCGAAGCCGGAGTCCCCACCGGAGGCGGCGCTGCTTCGGTCGTCGGCCATTGAATGCGTTTGGAGTGGACGGAGAGGGGAGTGAAGTGAAGTTCAGATTGACTGTTTTTCAGACAGCGGTATTTGTGGGGCAGTTGTGGGCCAGGATGGGCCAAGTCAACGTGACGGGTGCGTCCGAACCGTCCTATATTTGGACTGGATATTGGGGGTGCCGGTCAACCCGAGCGTTTGACAACGCTTTGACAAGCCTTCCTGGGTCAAATCTTGTGACCGGGCGGCCTGCCTGGGCGTTTGAAACGGGTTCGGTTGTAGATGCTCAAACGCTACGCTACCGCGGAAGCAGCAGCGCGGGAAGACGGATCGCTCGCGTGCACGTCGGGTAAACAAACACAGGCGCAGAACGTAGCCGCAGCTGCCGGTGCCGCAATCATCGACGGAAGCTACGTGATCGAATCTCATGACGGAGGGAGTACGGAACGAAGGCACCAGGCACGGTAAACGAGCCCTACCACGGACTTCACCGACCAGCCGGCGACCAACCCGCCCAGCCCAACCACCGCGCTTGGCCGCTTGCATGGGAGGGTGCCTCTGCCTGTCATGGAGAAGCCCTAGCGAGACGCAACCGAAATGACTGACACGGTTGGTTTCACGATCCCGCTAGGTAAACATCCCATTTCGACATCATTCACTTCACAACCAATCATGTCTTCCAGAGCACATTATAACGGCCGTTGTTCAGAGCACGAACTGAAGCTCGGCGCACATTCTCGCCTCTAGCAACAGCAGGATCTGCCGCTCAAAAGCGAACAAGGATCAATCACAAAGACGCCCAAGCAAAGATCGCGATAAGCTCTAGATACAGAATGCGTATGGAAAGATAATATGACCAGATGAAAAGTCCCCAAGAATACGTATGAAAAGTAGTCCAGCCAGTGTTCCCAAGAACATGTATCAGATGGTCAAACAAGTTTGCAACTAGGATATCACACGGCATCAGTACTGCAGCTTTCAGTGATTCAGAGAGGTTCAGTAACATGCTGCTCTCTTTCTTTCTGTCAAGGTGGTCTTGTTAAACAACTGATTACAAGGTTAACTTTTTACCTGACAAAACATATATAAATTCCTGCCGTCTATTCCTTTGATCAAACAGACAGTGCAGGCAACATACAGTCATGAAAAAGTTTAACCAGTACGGAAAAATTTGCAAGTGCACTCACAATCTGGTGGCTTTGGTACGAGTTTAAGGAGCCTTCAAAGATGTGGGTCGGTATACGAAGCCCATGTATGGTGCAACAATTCGATCCTATTTAACATGCTAAACTGACAGTCAGTTTCAAGTTTCTAAATCAAAGACATCTTGTAAGGTGTGCAGCTACACCAAGAAAACAAGGTCCAGGGCTAGCATTCCATATGGTGCTCTGAATAAGTAAACAAAACGATCAAAAGGCCAGCCCTAAGCTATCTTACTATCTTAGAAGAATATATGCATGCAGGACTGGAGCTTTGAACACTAAGTTGAAGGACCAGAGTCCAGCAACAGCAACCTATTTTGTATCCAGTGGTCTAAAGAAAGTTCTCTAACATAACTGTCACATCTACTTGATTCACTCACTTAGATGTGCAATAACTAGGGCACATCTAGATGTGCCCTAGACACACCCCAAAACAACGCACTAAGCTAAACATGTTAACAGATCAAGGGTGATATGCAATCATGCACAGCTTATTTTAAGCTACTATACAGTGCAAAATACGCCCTGACATAACTGTCACATTCCTGCCTTCTAACTTCAGATCAAGCAAATATTGCAAGCACCATTTAATCAAACCATCAAGTACTACCATTGCTACTGCAAAATTAGGTGTTTATCAATTAAAGCACATTCAGTAGGCATGATTGATCAGGAAACGACCATTGCTACTGCAAAATAGGGTGTGTATCAATTAAACGCCAAACCCTAAATCACAGGGACACCACAATTGCAATATCCAGTAATGACAGGTTATATACGCAGCAGCACGATATAAAACAAGAAACACAAGAGCAAGGACAATCTAGCCGCATATGTTGCACATCATGGGCAACGACAAAGAACAAGCAAATTTAAGCCATGAACTCATTACCACAATATCACAGATTCTTCAACTAATCAAAACATGCATACTCATACCACAGTATCTCAGATTCTTCAACTAAGCAAAACAATGCATACTTTAACACTTCAGTAGTGTCTCTTCCATCATCATAATCTTGCGTAACAACAAAGGAGAGGAAAACTAGCGCAAAGGAAGAGCCTTTTCTTGGCGCGCGCCTACTTCTCGGAGGAGTTGGGGCCGCGCTTCTTGCCGAAGCCGACGACGGCGGTGACGAAGCGGCGGTTGTACTGGATCCTCTTGTGGGCGCGGCCGCGGGGCTGCTTCTTCTTGTCCTGCTTGGCGACCTTGGGCGTCTGCCCGCGGACCTTCCCGGCACGGGCCAGCGATCCGTGAACCTTGCCTGCGCAAACAGCGGCGAGCGAGCGAGCGTCAGGGTCTGAGTAAGCTACGGCGTTGAAAGGGGGTTGAGAGGGGCATGGAGGTGAGGGGGTTACCCATGTCGACGGCGGCGGTGGGGCGGCGGAGAAGGAGGGTTGGAGGCGAGTGCGCGAGGGTTTGCGACGGCGGCGGCGGTTGTGGAGGGAGAAGGGCAACCCTAGGTGGGGGTGGGGGATTTTATATAGCAGGGCTCTTCTGGGTCGGTGCACACCGTAGTGACTTGGGTATTTATTGGGCTATAGGTACTGGGCAAATGGGCCTGGGTACACATTCTGCGTAGTTTGGGCTCCAGTTACAGATAACGTGGATTGTGGGGAGCCGTCGTCTCTTATTCTTTATTCTTTTTTTTATTAAGTTATGTAATTGGGTTTTATTTTCACGAATAGGCAAAGCTTGCGTATCTTTCATTAATAGAAGGATTGAAAATTTTTATAGGTAGCTTACCAAGCTGACCGCTTGGTATTGATAAAAGGAATTAGAATGGTTACAAAGTTAGGTGCAACACATGACACAAACGCAAAAAGGTGCGAACAGAGACGTATCAGCATCCCCAAACTTAATTCCTGCTCGTTCTCGAGTAGCTAAATGATAAAAACAGATTTTTTTTAGTGAAATGCTGTCTAACATGTGTACCACATATTCTTTTCTTTTATAGCATGGACATTTGGCCTTTTAGATGATTCAAACCAAGGGGGAGACTTGTGTGAGATCTCACATTAGGTGAGATCAATGTGATAAATTTTTTAATCTACACGTTCAAACATTCTTAAAAAAGTTGTAGACACACATCAATGGTTGATGTTCAATCTCAAAAAGTTCCAGCTCCTAATTCAACCTACATTAATAGAAACAAAAAAGACAAAGCTGGATGTGAATAGTGTCAAAATACTATTCAACCAAAGCTGCCACTATTCACATCTGAATTTTTCTTTCTTGAATCTCCAAATATACTTTGAGTTTTGAGCTGAATTTTTTTGGAGTTGTAGACATATCCCACATGAATGTTATCAAATAATTTCAGATTTTTTCGAAAGGTCTAAATATGAATTTTTAGGATTGATCTCACGATCTCACCTAATGTGAGATCTCATACAAGTCTTCCCCTTCAAACCAATAGTCTATAATTGACATGAGGACATCAATACTCAAGCATATCAACAAGCAACCATGTCTTTTAAAATATCAACACTAAAGAAAACTATCCCTAGATCATAATGCTCAATCATTGATCCATTCATGAAATACACTCAAATATTAGCTATAATAATAGTGTTTCCTAGTTGGTGCTTTATAAAAGAAGATAGAGACTCAATAAAAATAAAAATCGCATAAAGATAAATAGTGTTGGGGAACGTAGTATTTCAAAATTTTCCTACGATCACGCAAGATCTATCTAGGAGAAGCATGGCAACGGGACAGGAGAGTGTGTCCACGTACCCTCGTAAACCGAAAGCAGAAACGTTAAGTAACGCGGTTGATGTAGTCGAACGTCTTCGCGATCCAACCGATCTAGTACCGAACGCACGGCACCTCCGCGATCTGCACACATTCAGCTCGGTGACGTCCCTCGTACTCTTGATCCAGCTGAGGCCGAGGGAGAGTTTCGTCGGCACGATGGCGTGGTGACGATGATGATGAAGTTACCGGCGCAGAGCTTCGCCTAAGCACTATGACAATATGATCGATGTGTGAAACTGTGGAGGGGGCACCGCACACGGCTAAAAAATCAACTTGTGTGTCTGTGGGGTGCCCCCTCCCCCGTATATAAAGGAGGGAGGAGGAGGAGGCCGATCTAGGAGGGGCGCGCCTATAGGGGGAGTCCAACTAGGATTCCCAATCCTAGTTGGAGTCCCCTTCCTTTTCCAAGAGGGGAGAGAGGGAAGGAGTAGGAGAGGGAGAAGGAAAGAGAGGGGGCGCCGCACCCTCCCTAGTCCAATTCGGACTTGCCATGGGGGGGGGCGCAACCTATTGGAAATATGCCCTAGAGGCAATAATAAAAGCATTATTATTATATATCCTTGTTCATGATAATTGTCTTTATTCATGCTATAATTGTGTTATCCGGAAATCGTAATACATGTGTGAATAATAGACACCAACATGTCCCTAGTAAGCCTCTAGTTGACTAGCTCGTTGATCAACAGATAGTCATGGTTTCCTGACTATGGACATTGGATGTCATTGATAACGAGATCACATCGTTAGGAGAATGATGTGATGGACAAGACCCAATCCTAAACATAGCATAAGATCGTATAGTTCGTCTGCTAGAGTTTTTCCAATGTCAAGTATCCTTTCCTTAGACCATGAGATCGTGTAACTCCCAGATACCGTAGGAGTGCTTTGTGTGTACCAAACATCACAACGTAACTGGGTGACTATAAAGGTATACTACGGGTATCTCCGAAAGTGTCTGTTGGGTTGACACAGATCGAGACTGGGATTTGTCACTCCGTATGACGGAGAGGTATCATTGGGCCCACTCGGTAATGCATCATCAATATGAGCTCAAAGTGACCAAGTGTCTGGTCACGGGATCATGCATTATGGTATGAGTAAAGTGACTTGCCGGTAACGAGATTGAACGAGGTATTGGGATACTGACGATCGAATCTCGGGCAAGTAGCATACCGATTGACAAAGGCAATTGTATACGGGGTTGCTTGAATCCTCGACATCATGGTTCATCCGATGAGATCATCGAGGAGCATGTGGGAGCCAACATGGGTATCCAGATCCCGCTGTTGGTTATTGACCGGAGAGCGATCTCGGTCATGTCTTCATGTCTCCCGAACCCGTAGGGTCTACACACTTAAGGTTCGGTGACGCTAGGGTTATAGGGATATGTATATGCAGCAACCCGAATGTTGTTCGGAGTCCCGGATGAGATCCCGGACGTCACGAGGAGTTTCGGAATGGTCCGGAGGTAAAGAATTATATATAGGAAGTGCTATTTCGGCCATCGGGACAAGTTTCGGGGTCACCGGTATTGTACCGGGACCATCGGAAGGGTCCCGGGGGTCCACCAGGTGGGGCCACCTGCCCCGAGGGCCACATGGGCTGTAGGGGGTGCGCCTTGGCCTATATGGGACAAGGGCACCAGTCCCAAGAGGCCCATGCGCCTAGGGTTCAAGGAAGGGAAGAGTCCCAAAGGGGGAAGGCACCCCCTAGGTGCCTTGGGGAGGAGGGATTCCTCCCTTGGCCGCCGCCCCCCTAGGAGATTGGATCTCCTAGGGCCGGCGCCCCCCCGGGCTCCCTATATATAGTGGGGGAAAGAGGGCCTCTCACCCCACGCCTTTGGTGCCTCCTTCTCCCTCTCCAACACATCCTCCTCCTCCATAGTGCTTGGCGAAGCCCTGCCGGAGTACTGCAGCTCCATCACCACCACGCCGTCGTGCTACTGCTGGAGCCATCTCCCTCAACCTCTCCTCCCCCCTTGCTGGATCAAGAAGGAGGAGACGTTACGCTAACCGTATGTGTGTTGAACGCGGAGGTGCCGTCCGTTCGGCGCTAGGATCTCCGATGATTTGGATCACGTCGAGTACGCCTTCCTCATCCCCGTTCTTTGAACGCTTCCGCGCGTGATCTACAAAGGTATGTAGATGCAATCCGATCACTCTTTGCTAGATGAACTCCTAGATGGATCTTGGTGAAACCATAGGAAATTTTTTGTTTTCTGCTTCCCCAACAGTGGCATCATGAGCTAGGTCTATGCGTAGTTCTCTTTGCACGAGTAGAACACAATTTGTTGTGGGCGTAGATGTTGTCAACTTTCTTGCCGCTACTAGTCTTATCTTGCTTCAGCGGTATTGTGGGATGAAGCGGCCCGGACCAACCTTACACATACGCTTACGTGAGACCGATTCCACCGACTAACATGCACAAGTTGCATAAGGTGGCTGGCGGGTGTCTGTCTCTCCCACTTTAGTTGGAGCCGATTCGATGAAAAGGGTCCTTATGAAGGGTAAATAGAAGTTGACAAATCACGTTGTGGCTTTCACGTAGGTAAGAAAACGTTCTTGCTAGAACCCTATTTCAGCCACGTAAAACTTGCAACAACAATTAGAGGACGTCTAACTTGTTTTTGCAGCAAGTGCTTTGTGATATGATATGGCCAAAGTTGTGATGAATGATGAATGATATATATGTGATGTATGAGATGTTCATGCTATTGTAATAGGAATCACGACTTGCATGTCGATGAGTAAGACAACCGGCAGGAGCCATAGGAGTTGTCTTTATTTTTTGTATGACCTGCGTGTCATTGAGAAACGCCATGTAAATTACTTTACTTTATTGCTAAACGTGTTAGCCATAGTAGTAGAAGTAATAGTTGGCGAGCAACTTCATGGAGACACGATGATGGAGATCATGATGATGGAGATCATGGTGTCATGCCGGTGACAAGATGATCATGGAGCCCCAAGATGGAGATCAAAGGAGCTATGTGATATTGGCCATATCATGTCACTGTTATTATTTGATTGCATGTGATGTTTATCATGTTTCTGCATCTTGTTTACTTAGAACGACGGTAGTAAATAAGATGATCCCTCATAATAATTTCAAGAAAGTGTTCCCCCTAACTGTGCACCGTTGCGACAGTTCGTTGTTTCGAAGCACCACGTGATGATCGGGTGTTAGATTCCAACGTTCACATACAACAGGTGTAAGACAGATTTACACATGCAAACACTTAGGTTGACTTGACGAGCCTAGCATGTACAGACATGGCCTCGGAACACAGAAGACCGAAAGGTCGAGCATGAGTCATATAGAAGATACAATCAACATGAAGATGTTCACCGATGTTGACTAGTCCGTCTCACGTGATGATCGGACACGGCCTAGTTAACTCGGATCATGTTATACTTAGATTACAGGAGGGATGTCTATCTAAGTGGGAGTTCATTGAATAATTTGATTAGATGAACTTAATTATCATGAACTTAGTCTAAAATATTTACAATATGTCTAGTAGATCAAATGGCCAACGTAGTCCTCAACTTCAACGCGTTCCTAGAGAAAACCAAGCTGAAAGATGATGGCAGCAACTACATGGACTGGGTCTGGAACCTGAGGATCATCCTCATAGCTGCCAAGAAAGATTATGTCCTACAAGCACCGCTAGGTGACGCACCCGTCCCACAGAACCAAGATGTTATGAACGCTTGGCAAACACGTGCTGATGATTACTCCCTCGTTCAGTGCGGCATGCTTTACAGCTTAGAACCGGGGCTCCAAAAACGTTTTGAGAGACATGGAGCATATGAGATGTTCGAAGAGCTGAAAATGGTTTTCCAAGCTCATGTCCGGGTCGAGAGATATGAAGTCTCCGACAAGTTCTTCAACTGTAAGATGGAGGAAAATAGTTCTGTCAGTGAGCACATACTCACAATGTCTGGGTTACATAACCGATTGACTCAGCTGGGAGTTAATCTCTCGGATGACGCGGTCATTGACAGAATCCTCCAGTCGCTTCCACCAAGCTACAAGAGCTTTGTGATGAACTTCAATATGCAGGGGATGGAAAAGACCATTCCCGAATTATTTGCAATGCTGAAATCAGCAGAGGTAGAAGTCAAAAAGGAACATCAAGTGTTGATGGTGAATAAAACCACTAAGTTCAAGAAAGGCAAGGGTAAGAAGAACTTCAAGAAGGACGGCAAGGGAGTTGCCGCGCCCGGTAAGCAAGCTGCCGGGAAGAAGCCAAAGAATGGACCCAAGCCCGAGACTGAGTGCTTTTATTGCAAGGGAAGTGGTCACTGGAAGTGGAACTGCCCCAAATACTTAGCGGACAAGAAGGCCGGCAAAATGAAAGGTATATGTGATATACATGTAATTGATGTGTACCTTGCCAGTATTCGTAGTAGCTCCTGGGTATTTGATACCGGTGCGGTTGCTCACATTTGTAACTCAAAACAGGAGCTGCGGAATAAGCGAAGACTGGCGAAGGACGAGGTGACGATGCGCGTCGGGAATGGTTCCAAGGTCAATGTGATCGCCGTCGGCACGCTACCTCTACATTTACCTTCGGGATTAGTTTTAAACCTTAATAATTGTTATTTAGTGCCAGCTTTGAGCATGAACATTGTATCAGGATCTCGTTTAATTCGAGATGGCTACTCATTTAAATCCGAGAATAATGGTTGTTCTATTTATATGAGAGATATGTTTAATGGTCATGCTCCGATGGTGAATGGTTTATTCTTAATGAATCTCGAGCGTAATGCTACACATATTCATAGTGTGAGTACCAAAAGATGTAAGGTTGACAATGATAGTCCCACATACTTGTGGCACTGCCGCCTTGGTCACATAGGTGTCAAATGCATGAAGAAGCTCCATGCTGATGGACTTTTAGAGTCTCTTGATTATGAATCATTTGACACGTGCGAACCATGCCTCATGGGTAAAATGACCAAGACTCCGTTCTCAGGAACAATGGAGCGAGCAGCCAACTTATTGGAAATCATACATACTGATGTGTGCGGTCCAATGAGTGTTGAGGCTCGTGGTGGCTATCGTTATGTTCTCACCCTCACGGATGACTTGAGTAGATATGGGTATGTCTACTTGATGAAACACAAGTCTGAGACCTTTGAAAAGTTCAAAGAATTTCAGAGTGAGGTTGAGAATCAACGTGACAGAAAAATCAAGTTCCTGCGATCAGATCGTGGAGGAGAATACTTGAGTCACGAGTTTGGCACACACTTAAGAAAATGTGGAATAGTTTCACAACTCACGCCGCCTGGAACACCTCAGCGTAATGGTGTGTCTGAACGTCGTAATCGCACTCTTTTAGATATGGTGCGATCTACGATGTCTCTTACCGATTTACCGCTATCTTTTTGGGGCTATGCTTTAGAGACTGCCGCATTCACTTTAAATAGGGCTCCGTCGAAATCCGTTGAGACGACGTCGTATGAATTATGGTTTGGAAAGAAACCTAAGCTGTCGTTTCTAAAAGTTTGGGGATGCGATGCTTATGTCAAGAAACTTCAACCTGAAAAGCTCGAACCCAAGTCGGAAAAATGCGTCTTCATAGGATACCCTAAAGAAACTATTGGGTATACCTTCTACCTCAGATCCGAAGGCAAGATATTTGTTGCCAAGAATGGATCCTTTCTGGAGAAAGAGTTTCTCTCGAAAGAAGTAGGTGGGAGGAAAGTAGAACTTGATGATGTATTACCTCTTGAACCGGAAAATGGCGCAGCTCAAGAAAATGTTCCTGAGGTGCCTGCATCAACTAGAGAGGAAGTTAATGATGATGATCAAGATACTTCTGATCAAGCTCCTACTGAAATTCGAAGGTCCACAAGGACACGTTCTGCACCAGAGTGGTACGGCAACCCTGTCTTGGAAATCATGTTGTTAGAAAACGGTGAACCTTCGAACTATGAAGAAGCGATGGCGGGCCCGAATTCCGACAAATGGCTAGAAGCCATGAAATCCAAGATAGGATCCATGTATGAAAACGAAGTATGGACTTTGACTGACTTGCCCGTTGAGCGGCGAGCCATAGAAAATAAATGGATCTTTAAGAAGAAGACAGACGCGGATGGTAATGTGACCATCTATAAAGCTTGGCTTGTCGCTAAGGGTTATCGACAAGTTCAAGGGGTTGACTACGATGAGAATTTCTCACCGGTAGCGAAGCTGAAGTCCGTCCGAATCATGTTAGCAATTGCCGCATTCTATGATTATGAAATATGGCAAATGGACGTCAAAACGGCATTCCTTAATGGTTTCCTTAAGGAAGAATTGTATATGATGCAGCCGGAAGGTTTTGTCGATCCTAAGAATGCTAACAAGGTGTGCAAGCTCCAACGCTCGATTTATGGGCTGGTGCAAGCATCTCGGAGTTGGAACATTTGCTTTGATGAGATGATCAAAGCGTTTGGGTTTACGCAGACTTATGGAGAAGCCTGCGTTTACAAGAAAGTGAGTGGGAGCTCTGTAGCATTTCTCATATTATATGTAGATGACATACTTTTGATGGGAAATGATATAGAACTCTTGGACAACATTAAGGCCTACTTGAATAAGAGTTTTTCAATGAAGGACCTTGGAGAAGCTGCTTATATATTAGGCATCAAGATCTATAGAGACAGATCAAGACGCGTCATAGGTCTTTCACAAAGCACATACCTTGATAAGATATTGAAGAAGTTCAATATGGATCAGTCTAAGAAGGGGTTCTTGCCTATGTTGCAAGGTGTGAAATTGAGCTCAGCTCAATGTCCGACCACGACAGAAGATATAGAAGAGATGAGTGTCATCCCCTATGCCTCAGCCATAGGTTCTATTATGTATGCCATGCTGTGTACCAGACCTGATGTAAACCTTGCCGTAAGTTTGGTAGGTAGGTACCAGAGTAATCCCGGCAAGGAACACTGGACAACGGTCAAGAATATCCTGAAGTACCTGAAAAGGACTAAGGAAATGTTTCTCGTCTATGGAGGTGACGAAGAGCTCGTCGTAAAGGGTTACGTCGACGCTAGCTTCGACACAGATCTGGATGACTCAAAGTCACAAACCGGATACGTGTATATTTTGAATGGTGGGGCAGTAAGCTGGTGCAGTTGCAAGCAGAACGTCGTGGCGGGATCTACATGTGAAGCGGAATACATGGCAGCCTCGGAGGCAGCGCATGAAGCAATTTGGGTGAAGGAGTTCATCACCGACCTAGGAGTCATACCCAATGCGTCGGGGCCAATCAAACTCTTCTGTGACAACACTGGAGCTATTGCACTTGCCAAGGAGCCCAGGTTTCACAAGAAGACCAGACACATCAAGCGTCGCTTCAACTCCATTCGTGAAAATGTTCAAAATGGAGACATAGATATTTGTAAAGTACATACGGACCTGAATGTAGCAGATCCGTTGACTAAACCTCTCCCTAGAGCAAAACATGATCAACACTAGAATTCCATGGGTGTTCGATTCATCACAATGTAACTAGATTATTGACTCTAGTGCAAGTGGGAGACTGTTGGAAATATGCCCTAGAGGCAATAATAAAAGCATTATTATTATATTTCCTTGTTCATGATAATTGTCTTTATTCATGCTATAATTGTGTTATCCGGAAATCGTAATACATGTGTGAATAATAGACACCAACATGTCCCTAGTAAGCCTCTAGTTGACTAGCTCATTGATCAACAGATAGTCATGGTTTCCTGACTATGGACATTGGATGTCATTGATAACGAGATCACATCGTTAGGAGAATGATGTGATGGACAAGACCCAATCCTAAACATAGCATAAGATCGTATAGTTCGTTTGCTAGAGTTTTTCCAATGTCAAGTATCCTTTCCTTAGACCATGAGATCGTGTAACTCCCGAATACCATAGGAGTGATTTGGGTGTACCAAACATCACAACGTAACTGGGTGACTATAAAGGTATACTACGGGTATCTCCGAAAGTGTCTGTTGGGTTGACACAGATCGAGACTGGATTTGTCACTCTGTATGATGGAGAGGTATCACTGGGCCCACTCGGTAATGCATCATCAATATGAGCTCAAAGTGACCAAGTGTCTGGTCATGGGATCATGCATTACGGTACGAGTAAAGTGACTTGCCGGTAACGAGATTGAACGAGGTATTGGGATACCGACGATCGAATCTCGGGCAAGTAGCATACCGATTGACAAAGGGAATTGTATACGGGGTTGCTTGAATCCTTGACATCGTGGTTCATCCGATGAGATCATCGAGGAGCATGTGGGAGCCAACATGGGTATCCAGATCCCGCTGTTGGTTATTGACCGGAGAGCGATCTCGGTCATGTCTTCATGTCTCCCGAACCCGTAGGGTCTACACACTTAAGGTTCGGTGACGCTAGGGTTGTAGGGATATGTATATGCAGTAACCCGAATGTTGTTCGGAGTCCCGGATGAGATCCCGGACGTCACGAGGAGTTACGGAATGGTCCGGAGGTAAAGAATTATATATAGGAAGTGCTATTTCGGCCATCGGGACAAGTTTCGGGGTCACCGGTATTGTACCGGGACCACCGGAAGGGTCCCGGGGGTCCACCGGGTGGGGCCACCTGCCCCGGGGGCCACATGGGCTGTAGGGGGTGCGCCTTGGCCTATATGGGCCAAGGGCACCAGCCCCAAGAGGCCCATGCGCCTAGGGTTCAAGGAAGGGAAGAGTCCCAAAGGGGGAAGGCACCCCCTAGGTGCCTTGGGGAGGAGGGATTCCTCCCTTGGCCGCCGCCCCCCTAGGAGATTGGATCTCCTAGGGCCGGCGCCCCCTGGGCTCCCTATATATAGTGGGGGGAAAGAGGGCCTCTCACCCCACGCCTTTGGTGCCTCCTTCTCCCTCTCCAACACATCCTCCTCCTCCATAGTGCTTGGCGAAGCCCTGCCGGAGTACTGCAGCTCCATCACCACCATGCCGTCGTGCTACTGCTGGAGCCATCTCCCTCAACCTCTCCTCCCCCCTTGCTGGATCAAGAAGGAGGAGACGTTATGCTAACCGTATGTGTGTTGAACGCGGAGGTGCCGTCCGTTCGGCGCTAGGATCTCCGGTGATTTGGATCACGTCGAGTACGCCTTCCTCATCCCCGTTCTTTGAACGCTTCCGCGCGTGATCTACAAAGGTATGTAGATGCAATCCGATCACTCGTTGCTAGATGAACTCCTAGATGGATCTTGGTGAAACCGTAGGAAATTTTTTGTTTTCTGCAACGTTCCCGAACACGACCACCCTTTGAGGCCCTTCTCTTCTTTCCCGTATGGCCCATTAAGGCCCACTACTTCCTCTGGCGAATTCGTGTAACTCTCCGGTACTCTGAAAAATACCCGAATCACTCGGAACCTTTCCGATGTCCGAATATAGCCTTCCAATATATCGATCTTTACGTCTCGACCATTTCGAGACTCCTCGTCATGTCCGTGATCTCATCCGGGACTCCGAACAACCTTCGGTACATCAAATCACATAACTCATAATACAAATTGTCATTGAACGTTAAGCATGCGGACCCTACGGGTTCGAGAACTATGTAGACATGACCGAGACACATCTCCGGTCAATAACCAATAGCGGAACCTGGATGCTCATATTGGCTCCTACATATTCTACGAAGATCTTTATCGGTCAAACCGCATAACAACATGCGTTGTTCCCTTTGTTATCGGTATGTTACTTGTCCAAGATTCGATCGTCGGTATCATCATACCTAGTTCAATCTCGTTACTGGCAAGTCTCTTTACTCATTCCATAATGCATCATCCTGCAACTAACTCATTAGTCACATTGCTTGCAAGGCTCATAGTGATGTACATTACCGAGAGGGCCCAGAGATACCTCTCCGATAGACGGAGTGACAATTCCTAATCTCGATCTATGCCAACTCAACAAACACCATCGGAGACACCTGTAGAGCATATTTATAATGACCCAGTTATGTTGTGATGTTTGATAGCACACAAGGTGTTCCTCCGGTATTCGGGAGTTGCATAATCTCATGGTCACAGGAACATGTATAAGTCATGAAGAAAGCAGTAGCAATAAAACTGAACGATCATTATGCTAAGCTAACGGATGGGTCTTGTCCATCACATCATTCTCTAATAATGTGATCTCGTTCATCAAATGACAACACATGTCCATGGCTAGGAAACTTAACCATCTTTGATTAATGAGCTAGTCAAGTAGAGGCATACTAGGGACACTCTGTTTGTCTATGTATTCACACATGTACTAAGTTTCCGGTTAATACAATTCTAGCATGAATAATAAACATTTATCATGATATAAGGAAATATAAATAACAACTTTATTATTGCCTCTAGGGCATATTTCCTTCAGTCTCCCACTTGCACTAGAGTCAATAATCTAGTTCACATCGTCATGTGATTTAACACCAATAGTTCACATCTTTATGTGATTAGTTCACATCTCCATGTGACTAACACCCAAAGGGTTTACTAGAGTCAATAATCTAGTTCACATCGCTATGTGATTAACACCCAAAGAGTGATCATGTTTTGCTTGTGAGAGAAATTTAGTCAACGGGTCTGCCACATTCAGAGCCGTATGTATTTTGCAAATTTTCTATGTCTACAATGCTTTGCACGGAGCTACTCTAGCTAATTTCTCCCACTTTCAATATGTATCTAGATCGAAACTTAGAGTCATCCAAATCGGTGTCAAAGCTTGCATCGACGTAACTCTTTACGACGAACTCTTTGTCACCTCCATAACCGAGAAACATTTCCTTATTCCACTAAGGATATTTTTGACCGCTGTCCAGTGATCCACTCCTGGATCACTATTGTACCCTCTTGCCAAACTTATGGTGAGGTACACAATAGGTCTGGTACATGATACGTCTCCAACGTATCTATAATTTTTGATTGTCCCATGCTATTATATTATCAACCTTGGATGTTTTATATGCATTTATATGCTATTTTATATGATTTTTGGGACTAACCTATTAACCTAGAGCCCAGTGCCAGTTTCTGTTTTTTCCTTGTTTTAGAGTATCGCAGAAAAGGAAAATTAAACGGAGTCCAATTGACCTGAAACTTCACGGAACTTATTTTTGGACCAGAAGAAGCCCACGAAGTATCGGAGTTGGACCAGAAGAGTCCCGGGCTGCCCACGAGGGTGGGGGCGTGCCCACCCCCCTGGGCGCACCCCCTGCCTCGTGGACAGCCCGAAGGTCCACCGACGTACTTCTTCCTCCTCCCATATATACCCATATACCCTAAAAACTTCGGAGAGCAGAATAGGTCGGGAGTTCCGTCGCCAGAAGCCTCCGTAGCCACCGAAAACCAATCTAGACCCGTTCCGGCACCCTATCGATGGGGGGGAATCCATCTCTGATGGCCATCTTCATCATCCCGGCGCTCTCCATGACGAGGAGGGAGTAGTACACCCTCGGGGCTGAGGGTATGTACCAGTAGCTATGTGTTTGATTTCTCTCTCTCTCGTGTTCTTGTGGTGATACGATATTGATGTATCGCGAGCTTTGCTATTATAGTTGGATCTTATGATGTTTCTCCCCCTCTACTCTCTTGTAATGGATTGAGTTTTCCCTTTGAAGTTATCTTATCGGGTTGAGTCTTTAAGGATTTGAGAACACTTGATGTATGTCTTGTGTGGGGTACCTGTGGTGACAATGGGGTATTCTATGATCCACTTGATGTATGTTTTGGTGATCAACTTGCGGGTTCTGTGACCTTGGGAATCTATGCATAGGGGTTGGCACACATTTTCGTCTTGACTCTCTGGTAGAAACTTTGGGGCACTCTTTGAGGTTCTATGTGTTGGTTGAATAGATGAATCTGAGATTGTGTGATGCATATCGTATAATCATACCCACGGATACTTGAGGTGACATTAGGGTTTTGGTTGATTTGTGTCTTAAGGTGTTATTCTAGTACGAACTCTAGGGCTGTTTGTGACACTTATAGGAATAGCCCAATGGGTTGATTGGAAAGAATAACTTTGAGGTGGTTTCGTACCCTACCATAATCTCTTCGTTTGTTCTCCGCTATTAGTGACTTTGGAGTGACTCTTTGTTGCATGTTGAGGTATAGTTATGTGATCCAATTATGTTATTATTGTTGAGGGAACTTGCACTAGTGAAAGTATGAACCCTAGGCCTTGTTTCCTATCATTGCAATACCGTTTACACTCACTTTTACCATTAGTTACCTTGCTGTTTTTATAATTTCAGATTACAAATACCTTTATCTACCATCCATATTGCACTTGTATCACCATCTCTTCGCCGAACTAATGCACCTATACAATTTACCATTGTATTGGGTGTGTTGGGGACACAAGAGACTCTTTGTTATTTGGTTGCAGGGTTGCTTGAGAGAGACCATCTTCAACCTACGCCTCCCACGGACTGATAAGCCTTAGGCCATTCACTTGAGGGAAATTTGCTACTGTCCTACAAACCTCTGCACTTTGAGGCCCAACAACGTCTACAAGAAGAAGGTTGTGTAGTAGACATCAGTACACAACATAGCATACTTTATAGAACCTATAACTGAGGCATAGGGAATGACTTTTCATTCTCTTTCTATTTTCTGCTGTGGTCGGGTTTTGAGTCTTTACTCAACTTCATGTTGGGGAACGTAGCAATAATTCAAAATTTTCCTACGTGTCACCAAGATCAATCTAGGAGATACTAGCAATGAGAGAGAGGGAGTGCATCTTCATATCCTTGAAGATCGCTAAGCGGAAGCGTTGCAAGAACGCGGTTGGTGGAGTCGTACACGCAGCAATTCATATCGCGATCCATTCCAATCTAAGCACCGAACAACGGCACCTCCGCGTTCAACACACGTACAGCCTGGGGACATCTCCTCCTTCTTGATCAAGCAAGGGGAGAGGAGAAGTTGAGGGAGAACTCCGACAACACGACGGCGTGGTGGTGATGGAGCTCGTGGTTCTCCGGCAGGGCTTTGCCAAGCGCTACGGAGGAGGAGGAGGTGTAGGAGAGGGGGAGGGCTGCGACAGGGGAAGGGTGTGGCAGCCCTCCCCCCACTATTTATAGGGGAAGGGGAGAGGGGGCCGCCCCCCAGATCCCATCTACAAGGGAGGGGCGGTGGCCAAGGGGGGAAACTTGCCCCCCCCCCCAAGTCAGGTAGAGGCGCCCCACCCCCTAGGGTTTCTAACCCTAGGCGCCTTGGGCCCCTTGGGGGGTGCACCAGCCCACCAGGGGCTGGTTCCCTCCCTTGTTCAGCCCACTAGGCCCACCGGGGCAGGTGGCCCCACCCGGTGGACCCCCGGACACCTTTCGGTGGTCCCGGTACAATATCGATAACCCCCGAAACCATTCCGGCGGCCGAAACTGGACTTCCCATATATAAATCTTCACCTCCGGACCATTCCGGAACTCCTAGTGACGTCCGGGATCTCATCCGGGACTCCGAACAACCTTCGGTAACCACATACTATTTCCCATAACAACTCTAGCGTCACCGAACCTTAAGTGTGTAGACCCTACGGGTTCGGGAACCATGCAGACATGACCGAGACACCTCTCTGGAAAATAACCAACAACGGGATCTGGATACCCATGTTGGCTCCCACATGTTCCACGAGGATCTCATCGGATGAACCACGATGTCGGGGATTCAATCAATCCCGTATACAATTCCCTTTGTCCATCGGTATGTTACTTGCCCGAGATTCGATCATCGGTATCTCTATACCTCGTTCAATCTCGTTACCGACAAGTCTTTTTACTCGTTCCGTAACGCATGATCCCGTGGCTAAATCCTTAGTCACATTGAGCTCGTTACGATGATGCATTACCGAGTGGGCCCAGAGATACCTCTCCGTCATATGGAGTGACAAATCCCAGTCTCGATTCGTGCCAACCCAACAGATACTTTCGGAGATACCTGTAGTGCACCTTAATAGCCACCCAGTTACGTTGTGACGTTTGGTACACCCAAAGCATTCCTACGGTATCCGGGAGTTGCACAATCTCATGGTCTAACGAAATGATACTTGACATTAGAAAAGCTTTAGCAAACGAACTACACGATCTTGTGCTACACTTAGGATTGGGTCTTGTCCATCACATCATTCTCTAATGATGTGATCCCATTATCAATGACGTCCAATGTCCATGGTCAGGAAACCATGACCATCCATTGATCGACGAGCTAGTCAACTAGAGGCTTACTAGGGACATATTACGATCTATGTATTCACACATGTATTACGGTTTCCGGTTAATACAATTATAGCATGAACAATAGACAATTATCATGAACACAGAAATATAATAATAACCACTTTATTATTGACTCTAGGGCATATTTCCAACAGTCTCCCACTTGCACTAGAGTCAATAATCTAGTTACATTGTGATGAATAGAACACCCATAGAGTTCTGCTGTTGATCATATTTTGCTCGCGGAAGAGGTTTAGTCAACGGATCTGCGATATTCAGATCCATATGAACTTTACAAATATCTATGTCTCCATCCTGAATATATTCACGAATGGAGTTGAAGCGATGCTTGATATGCCTAGTCTTCTTGTGAAACCTGGGCTCCTTAGCAAGGGCAATAGCTCCAGTCTTGTCACAGAAGAGAGTCATTGGGCCCGACGCATTGGGAATAACTCCTAGGTCGGTGATGAACTCCTTCATCCAGACTGCTTCCTGTGCTGCCTCCGAGGCTGCTATGTACTCCACTTCACATGTAGATCCTGCCAGGACACTTTGCTTGCAACTGCACCAGCTGACTGCTGATAACCCACAAGTATAGGGGATCACAACAGTTTTTGATAAGTAAGAGTGTCGAACCCAATGAGGAGCTAAAGGTAGAACAAATATTCCCTCAAGTTCTATCGACCACCGATACAACTCTACGCACGCTTGACGTTCGCTTTACCTAGAACAAGTATGAAGCTAGAAGTACTTTGTAGGTGTTGTTGGATAGGTTTGCAAGATAATAAAGAGTATGTAAATAAAAAGTAGGGGCTGTTTTGATAAAGAAACAATAAAGTAAATATAGCGAGTGTGGAAAAGTGGTGGTAGGAGTTGCGAAATTGCCCCTAAGCAATTGACTACTTTACTAGACCGATAACAAGTATTATGTGGGAGAGGCCACTGCTAGCATGTCATCCCTGACTTGGAATTCTATGCACTTATGATTGGAACTATTAGCAAGCATCCGCGACTACTAATGTTCATTAAGGTAAAACCCAACCATAGCATTAAGATATATTGGTCCCCCTTCAATCCCGTATGCATCAATTTCTATGCTAGGTTGAAGCTTCTGTCACTCTTGCCCTCCAATACATAGTCCTATCAACATACAACTAACCCTAGGGTGTGATCCACGCACGCAATCATATGATGGGCACTAAAGGACAGCAACATAACCACAAGCAAATTAAATCAATCATAGCAATTCATCAACCACCGATAGGACAACGAAAATCTACTCAGACATCATAGGATGGCAACACATCATTGGATAATAATATGAAGCATAAAGCACCATGTTCAAGTAGAGGGTACATCGGGTTGCGGGAGAGTGGACCGCTGTAGATAGAGGAGGGAAGGTGATGGAGATGTTGGTGAAGATGGCGGAGGTGTTGGAGTAGATCGCGGTGATGATGATGATGGCCACGGCAGCGTTCCGGCGCCACCGGAAGAGAAGGGGAGAGGGGGGCCCTTCGTCTTCTTCTTCATTGACCTCCTCCCTAGATGGGAGAAGAGTTCCCCTCTGGTCCTTGGCCTTCATGGCATGGGAGGGGCGAGATCCCCTCCGAGATTGGATCTGTCTCTCTGTCTCTCTCTATTTCTGCATTCTCTTCTGGCTCTGTTTCACCGTTTCGTATATATATGGAGACCTGTAACTCCGATTGGCCTGAAACCTTCGCTGTGATTTTTTTCCGAATATTAGCTTTCTTGCGGCAAAAGAAGAGCGTCAACCGCCTTATGGTGGGCTCATGAGGGTAGGGAGCGCGCCCTAGGGGGGGCGCGCCCCCCTGCCTCGTGACCACCTCGGGCACTGGTTCGCGTTGATTTTCCTTCCGAATTTTCCATATTTTCCAAAAATAAGCTGCGTCCGTTTTTATCCCGTTTGGACTCCGTTTGATATGGATATTCTGCGAAACCAAAAACATGCAACAGACAGGAACTGTTACTGGGCACTGGATCAATATGTTAGTCCCAAAAATAATATAAAAAGTTGCCAAAAAGTATATGAAAGTTGAATAATATTGGCATGGAACAATCAAAAATTATAGATACGACGGAGACGTATCAGCATCCCCAAGCTTAATTCCTGCTCGTCCTCGAGTAGGTAAATGATAAAAAAAGATAATTTTTGATGTGGAATGCTACCTAGCATAATCTTGATCATATGTCTAATCATGGCATGAATATTAAGACACGAGTGATTCAAAGCAATAGTCTATCATTTGACATAAAAACAATAATACCTCAAGCCTACTAATAAAGCAATCATGTCTTTTCAAAATAACATGGCCAAAGAAAGTTATCCCTACAAAATCATATAGTCTGGCTATGCTCCATCTTCACCACACAAAATATTCACATCATGCACAACCCCGATGACAAGCCAAGCAATTGTTTCATACTTTTGATGTTCTCAAACCTTTTCAACTTTCACGCAATACATGAGCGTGAGCCATGGACATAGCACCATAGGTGGAATAGAATATGATGGTGGAGAAGACAAAAAGGAGAAGATAGTCTCACATCAACTAGGCGTATCAACGGGCTATGGAGATGCCCATCAATAGATATCAATGTGAGGAGTAGGGATTGCCACGCAACGGATGCACTAGAGCTATAAGTATATGAAAGCTCAAACTAAAACTAAGTGGGTGTGCATCCAACTTGCTTGCTCATGAAGACCTAGGGCATTTGAGGAAGCCCATCGTCGGAATATACAATCCAAGTTCTATAATGAAAATTCCCACTAGTATATGAAAGTGATAACTCAAGAGACTCTCTATATGAAGAACATGGTGCTACTTTGAAGCACAAGTGTGGTAAAAGGATAGTAGCACTGCGCCTTCTCTCTTTTTCTCTCATTTTTTTTATTTTTTTGGTGGGCTTCTTTGGCCTCTTTTTTTGGGCTTCTTTGGCCTCTTTTATTTTTTTTGTAAAGTCTGGAGTCTCATCCCGACTTGTGGGGGAATCATAGTCTCCATCATCCTTTCCTCACTGGGGCAATGCTCTAATAATGATGATCATCACACTTTTATTTACTTACAACTCAATATTACAACTCAATGTCTAGAACAAAGATATGACTCTATATGAATGCCTCCGGCGGTGTACCGGGATGTGCAATGATCTAGCATAGCAACGACATCAAAACGGGCGAGCCATGAAAACATCATGCTAGCTATCTTACGATCATGCAAAGCAATATGACAATAAATGATCAAGTCATGTATATGATGATGATGGAAGTTGCATGGCAATATATCTCAGAATGGCTATGGAAATGCCATGATAGGTAGGTATGGTGGCTGTTTTGAGGAAGATATATGGTGGGTTTAAGGTACCGGCGAAAGCTGCGCGATACTAGAGAGGCTAGCAATGGTGGAAGAGTGAGAGTGCGTATAATCCATGGACTCAACATTAGTCATAAAGAACTCACATACTTATTGCAAAGATCTATTGGTCATCGAAACAAAGTACTACGTGCATGCTCCTAGGGGGATAGATTAGTAGGAAAAGACCATCTCCCATCCCCGACCGCCACTCATAAGGAAGACAATCAATAAATAAATCATGCTCCGACTTCGTTACATAACGGTTCACCATACGTGCATGCTACGGGAATCACAAACCTCAACACAAGTATTTCTACAATCCACAACTACCCACTAGCATGACTCTAATATCACCATCTTTATATCGCAAAACTATTGCAAGGAATCAAACACATCATATTCAGTGATCTACAAGTTTATGTAGGATTTTATGACTAACCATGTGAATGACCAGTTCCTGTCATCTCTCTAAATAGATATAAGTGAAGGAAGAGAGTTTAATTCTTTCTACAAAAGATATGCCCATGCTCTAACAAATATAAGTGAAGCAAAATAGCATTCTACAAATGGCGATTGTCTATGTAAAGAGAAACAGGCAATCCAAACTTCAAATGATATAAGTGAAGCACATGAAGCATTCTATAAAGCCATACTCAAAAGATATAAGTGAAGTGCAATGAGAATTCTATAAATCAACCAAGGACTATCTCATACCAGCATGGTGCATACAAGAAAAATGAAAACTAAATGCAAAAGACGCTCCAAGATTGCACATATCGCATGAACGAAACGAATCCGAAAACATACCGATACTTGTTGAAGAAAGAGGGGATGCATTCCCAGCATCCCCAAGCTTAGACGCTTGAGTCTCCTTGAATATTTACTTGGGGTGCCTTGGGCATCCCCAAGCTTGAGCTCTTGCCTCTCTTCCTTCTTCTCACATCGAAACCTTCTCGATCATCGAACACTTCATCCACACAAAACTTCAACAGAAAACTCGGTAAGATCCGTTAGTATAATAAAGCAAATCACTACTCTAAGTACTGTTGCAAACCAATTCATATTTTGTTTTGCATTGTGTCTACTATAGTATAACTTTTTCATGGCTTAATCCACTGATATAAATTGATAGGTTCATCAAAACAAGCAAACTATGCATCAAAAACAGAATCTGTCTAAAACAGAACAGTCTGTAGCAATCTGAACATTCACCATACTTCTGATACTTGAAAAATTCTACCTAAATTAGGAAAAATAAAAATTTGTATAGGAATACAATGCAAAAAGAATCAGAACCATTTGAAGTTCCAGATAAAAATGTAAAATCGCGCACTACATCCAAAGTTTCTGTCCTGCACCATACAAACCATCAAGCAAATGTAAACATCCTATAGGCAAACCTTGGCACATTATTTTTATAATACAATTGAATTGTACAAGGGGATAATTATTTTTATTGAAAAGTTTCTGTAATCAAGATTCACAAATTTTGCGTGAGCATGAACAAAGTTCAAGGCTAGCTCCCACATCAACAATGCTCGTCTTTCTCACTTTCGCTTTTCTTTTTGAAAAAGCTTTGGGTTCCCCTCTTTATTTTTGTTGTTTTTAAACTATATGAAAGCACTCAACAGAAATAAATGACTCTCTAAAACTTCTGGGTTGTCTCCCTGGCAGCGCTTTCTTTAAAGCCATTAAGCTAGGCATATAATGCTCAAGTAGTGAATCCACCCGAATCCCAAGGTATATCAAAGCCAATTTTAATTAACAATGATTTGTAATTTGGTAGTGAGCACAAAGCAACATATATCATGTAATGACGAAGTCTAACTCTCTTCCTATGCATCGGCATGTCATAAAAGAACAATTCATGCACACATAGTAAAGGCCAATGCATAGTATAAATAGTTTTCTTGCAATTTTATCATATTGGAAACATAGAGAGGTGGAGATATAGTTCCTCTCTCATAATAATTGCAAGTAGGAGAAGAAAGGACATGCATATTATATTCATCAAAATCATCATGTGCAACGGTAAAAGGCAACCCATCAATATAATCCTTAATAAAAGCAAACTTCTCTGATATAGTGTAATCGGGAGAATTCAAAAAGATAATAGGACTATCATGCGTGGGTGCAATAGCAACAATTTCATGTTTAACATAAGGAACTATAGAAAGTTCATCTCCATAAGCATAATTCATATTGGCATCTTGGCCACAAGCATAGCAAGCATCATCAAAAAGGGATATTTCAAGAGAATCAATGGGATCATAATAGTCATCATAGCAATCAACCTTCGGTAAGCACGAAGGGGAATTAAACAATGTATGAGTTGAAGAGTTACTCTCGTTAGAAGGTGGGTACGGGTGATCAATCCGCTCTTCCTCCTTTTGTTCTTCGCTCTCCTCCTCATCTTTTTCATCCAATGAGCTCATAGTTTCATCAATTTCTTCTTCCATAGACTCATGCAAAATATTAATCTCTTCTTGGACAGCGGAGTAGTCCTCAATATATAGTTCAACATAGGCATTAGAAGCATAATTATCATAGCAATATTTAAATATAGCAAAATTTTCAGATTTGTAAAGAGTAGCATCATACTTTTCAATCAAAGAAGCAATTTCAAAAGCACCCTTAAAAGCAACAAATTCTTCAATTTGTTGAACACCATAGTAATTATAAACACCCTTAGCATATGAAGATAAGATTCCATTATCAATAAACTCACATTTATAGGGAAGGTGTTTCTTAGGGTTTTCAGAACAACAAGTAAAATCATATATTTCACATAAATTCCAAGCATAACATTGCAAACGTTGAATTTGACCCCATAATAGTTTCCCTTTTTCAGATATACGGTGTCGCACATAACAAGCATGCTCATCTAAAGATTTGCCCTCAACTAAGCTAGTTGGGGTTTCGGCACGAGCACAAAGGGATCGAAGATGATCCAAGTAATAAGCTTCAGTAGTGTGATAGATTTTGAATGGTTCTTCAACCATTGGTTCAGTAGGTACAACTAATTTTTTTGGTATTTTGCGTTTCCTACCCATAACTAAAGATAGAAAACAACTAAGAACAACAAATAAAAATTACTTAGTGATAAAGCAAACAAGCACACACGAGAATATTCACCCCACGCTATTGCTCCCCGGCAATGGCGCCAGAAAAAGGTCTTGATAACCCACAAGTATAGGGGATCGCAACAGTTTTCGATAAGTAAGAGTGTCGAACCCAACAAGGAGCTAAAGGTAGAACAAATATTCCCTCAAGTTCTATCGACCACCGATACAACTCTACGCACGCTTGACGTCCGCTTTACCTAGAACAAGTATGAAGCTAGAAGTACTTTGTAGGTGTTGTTGGATAGGTTTGCAAGATAATAAAGAGTACATAGATAAAAAGTAGGGGCTGTTTAGATAAAGAAACAATAAAGTAAATATAGCGAGTGTGGAAAGGTGGTGGTAGGAGTTGTGAAATTGCCCCTAAGCAATTGACTACTTTACTAGACCGATAGCAAGTATTATGTGGGAGAGGCCACTGCTAGCATGTCATCCCTGACTTGGAATTCTATGCACTTATGATTGGAACTATTAGCAAGCATCCGCAACTACTAATGTTCATTAAGGTAAAACCCAACCATAGCATTAAGATATATTGGTCCCCCTTCAATCCCGTATGCATCAATTTCTATGCTAGGTTGAAGCTTCTGTCACTCTTGCCCTCCAATACATAGTCCTATCAACATACAACTAACCCTAGGGTGTGATCCACGCGCGCAATCATATGATGGGCACCAAAGGACAGCAACATGACCACAAGCAAATTAAATCAATCATAGCAATTCATCAACCACCGATAGGACAACGAAAATCTACTCAGACATCATAGGATGGCAACACATCATTGGATAATAATATGAAGCATAAAGCACCATGTTCAAGTAGAGGGTACAGCGGGTTGCGGGAGAGTGGACCGCTGTAGATAGAGGGGGGAAGCTGATGGAGATGTTGGTGAAGATGGCGGAGGTGTTGGAGTAGATCGCGGTGATGATGATGATGGCCATGGCAGCGTTCCGGTGCCACTAGAAGAGAAGGGGAGAGGGGGCCCCTTCGTCTTCTTCTTCCTTGACCTCCTCCCTAGATGGGAGAAGGGTTTCCCCTCTGGTCCTTGGCCTTCATGGCATGGGAGGGGCAAGAGCCCTCCGAGATTGGATCTATCTCTCCGTCTCTCTCTGTTTCTGCGTTCTCTTCTGGCTCTGTTTCACCGTTTCGTATATATATAGAGATCCGTAACTCCGATTGGCCTGAAACCTTCGCCGTGATTTTTCTTCCGAATATTAGCTTTCTTGCGGCAAAAGAAGAGCGTCAACTGCCTTACGGTGGGCTCACGAGGGTAGGGGCACGCCCTGGGGGGGGGGGCGCCCTCTGCCTCGTGACCACCTTGGGCACTGGTTCGCGTTGATTTTCCTTCCGAATTGGGCACTGGATCAATATGTTAGTCCCAAAAATAATATAAAAAGTTGCCAAAAAGTATATGAAAATTGAATAATATTGGCATGGAACAATCAAAAATTATAGATACGACGGAGACGTATCAACTGCCCCACCACTCAAAATGTACACGTATCCGGTTTGTGACTTAGAGTCATCCAGATCTGTGTCGAAGCTAGCATCGACGTAACCTTTTACGATGAGCTCTTCGTCACCTCCATAAACGAGAAACATATCCTTAGTCCTTTTTAGGTACTTTAGGATATTCTTGACCATTGTCCAGTGTTCCATGCCAGGATTACTTTGGTACCTCCCTACCAAACTCACGGCAAGGTTCACATCAGGTCTGATACATAGCATGGCATACATAATAGACCCTATGGCTGAGGCATAGGGGATGACACTCATCTTTTCTCTATCTTCTGCCGAGATCGGGCATTGAGCCGTGCTCAATTTCACACCTTGCAATACAAGCAAGAACCCCTTCTTGGACTAATCCAGGTTGAACTTCTTCAATATCTTGTCAAGGTATGTGCTTTGTGAAAGATCAATAAGGCGTCTCGATCTATCTCTATAGATCTTAATGCCTAATATGTAAGCAACTTCTCCAAGGTCCTTCATTGAAAAACACTTATTCAAGTAGGCCTTTATGCTTTACAAAAATTCTATATCATTTCCCATCAATAGTATGTCATCCACATATAATATGAGAAATGCTACAGAGCTCCCACTCACTTTCTTGTAAACATGGGCTTCTCCATAAGTCTGCGTAAACCCAATCGCTTTGATCATCTCATCAAAGTGAATGTTCCAACTCCGAGATGCTTGCACCAGCCCATAGATTGAGCGATGGAGCTTGCATACCTTGCCAGCATTCTTAGGATCGACAAAACCATCCAGCTGCATCATATACAATTCTTCCTTAAGGAAATCATTAAGGAATGCTATTTTGACATCCATTTGCCATATCTCATAATCATAGAATGCGGCAATTGCTAACATGATTTGGACGGACTCCAGCTTCACTACGGGTGAGAAAGTCTCATCGTAGTCAACCCCTTGAACTTGTCAATAACCCTTAGCGACAAGCCGAGACTTATAGATGGTCACATTACCATCTGCGTTAGTCTTCTTCTTAAAGATCCATTTATTTTCTATGGCTTGCCGATCATCGGCCAAGTCTGTCAAAGTCCATACTTCATTTTCATACATGGATCCTATCTCGGATTTCATGGCTTCAAGCCATTTGTTGGAATCCGGGCCCGCCATCGCTTCTTCATAGTTCGAAGGTTCACTGTTGTCTAACAACATGATTTCCACGACAGGGTTGCCGTACCACTCTGGTGTGGAACGTGTCCTCATGGACCTACGAATTTCAGTAGCAGCTTGATCTGAAATTTCATGATCATCATCATTAACTTCCTCTCTAGTCGGTGCAGGCACCACAGAAACATCTTCCTGAGCTGCGCTACTTTCCGGTTCAAGAGGCAGTACTTCATCAAGTTCTACTTTCCTCCCACTTACTTCTTTTGAGAGAAACTCTTTCTCTAGAAAGGATCCATTCTTGGCAACAAAGATCTTGCCTTCGGATCTGAGGTAGAAGGTATACCCGATAGTTTCCTTAGGGTATCCTATGAAGACGCATTTTTCCGACTTGGGCGAACTTTTCAGGTTGAAGTTTCTTGACAAAAGTGATGACCCACAAGTATAGGGGATCTATCGTAGTCCTTTCGATAAGTAAGAGTGTCGAACCCAACGAGGAGCAGAAGGAAATGATAAGCGGTTTCCAACAAGGTATTCTCTGCAAGTACTGAAATAAGTGGTAACAGATAGTTTTGTGATAGGATAATTTGTAACGAGCAACAAGTAACAAAAGTAAATAAAGTGCAGCAAGGTGGCCCAATCCTTTTTGTAGCAAAGGACAAGCATGGACAACCTTATATAGAGAAAAGCGCTCCCGAGGACACATGGGAATATCGTCAAGCTAGATTTCATCACGCTCATATGATTCACGTTTGGTACTTTGATAATTTGGTATGTGGGTGGACCGGTGCTTGGGTACTGTCCTTACTTGGACAAGCATCCCACTTATGATTAACCTCTGTTGCAAGCATCCGCAACTACAACAAAAGTATTAAGGTAAACCTAACCATAGCATGAAACATATGGATCCAAATCAGCCCCTTACGAAGCAACGCATAAACTAGGGTTTAAGCTTCTGTCACTCTAGCAACCCATCATCTACTTATTACTTCACAATGCCTTCCTCTAGGCCCAAATAATGGTGAAGTGTTATGTAGTAGACGTTCACATAACACCACTAGAGGCTAGACAACACACATCTCATCAAAATATCGAACGAATACCAAATTCACATGACTACTAATAGCAAGACTTCTCCCATGTCCTCAGGAACAAACGTTAACTACTCACAAAACATATGCATGTTCATAATCAGAGGTGTATTAATATGCATATAGGATCTGAACATATGATCTTCCACCAAATAAACCAACTAGCATCAACTACAAGGAGTAATTAACACTACTAGCAACCTACTAGTACCAATCCCGGACTTGGAGACAAGAATTGGATACAAGAGATGAAGTAGGGTTTTGAGAGGATATGGTGCTGATGAAGATGTTGATGGAGATTGCCCTCTCCTGATGAGAGGAGTGTTGGTGATGACGATGAAGATGATTTCCCCCTCTCGGGGGGAGGTTTCCTCGGCAGAACAACTCTGCCGGAGCCCTAGATTGGATCCGCCAAGGTTCTGCCTCGTGGCAGTGGAGTTTCGTCCGAGGAAATGGCTTATGATTTTTTCCTCATCGAAAGACACCATATAGCAGAAGATGGCCATCGGAGGGCCACCATGGGGCCCACGAGGTAGGGGGCGCGCCCAGGGGGTAGGGCGCGCCCTCCACCCTCGTGGGCAGGGTGTGCCCCCCCTGGTGAACTTCTTTCGCTGAGTATTTTTTATATATTCTGAAAACGTCTTCTGTGAAGTTTCAGGACTTTTGGAGCTATGTAGAATAGGTCTCTAATATTTGCTCCTTTTCCAGCCCAGAATCCCAGCTGTCGGCATTCTTCCTCTTTATGTAAACCTTCTAAAATAAGAGAGAATAGGCATAAGTATTGTGACATAATGTGTAATAGCATCCCATAATGCAATAAATATCGATATAATAGCATGATGCAAAATGGACGTATCAACTCCCCCAAGCTTAGGCCTCGCTTGTCCTCAAGCGAAAGCCGATAACGATAAATATGTCCACATGTTTAGAGGTAGATGTGTCGATAAAATAAAATACGGACACGAGAGCATCATGATCATTCTTAGAGCAGCAACATATATGGACATTGTCATATGATTTATTATGATAGAGTAATAATTCAATCAAAATTTCAAGTATGAATATAAACTTCATTGAAAGCTAACAAACTATAATCTCAGTCCTAGGAGCAATTGCAATTTATCTTAACATAGGAAAGAGTCAATATAAGAGCTTTTTAGCAAGTCCACATACTCAACTATCATATAGTCTTTCACAATTGCTGACACTCACACAATACTTATGGGTATGGAGTTTTAATCGGACACAGAGAAAGATAGGGGCTTATAGTTTTGCCTCCCTACGTTTTGCCTCAAGGGTAATGTCAACAATAATAGTTCATGAAAACTCACATCCAATTAGCCATATATACCAGGATCTTTCCAACATATTGTGCTTGCCAAAGGATAAAATGTAAAAAGGAAGGGTGAAGATCACCATGACTCTTATGTAAGGTAGGAGATAAAATTAAAAGATAGGCCCTTCGCAGAGGGAAGCAGAGGTTGTCATGCGCTTTTATGGTTGGATGCAAAAAATCTTAATGCGAAAGAACATCATTTTATATTGCCACTTGTGATATGGACCTTTATTATGCAGTATGTCGCTTTTATTTCTTCCATATCACACGATCGTATAAAGCTCATTTTCTCCCACACTAATAAGTCATGCATATTTAGAGGGCAATTTTTTATTGCTTGCACCGATGACAACTTACTTGGAGGATCTTACTCAATCCATAGGTAGGTATGGTGGACTCTCATGGCAAAATTGGTTTAAGGGTATTTGGAAGCACAAGTAGTATCTCTACTTGGTGCCCTGAATTTGGCTAGCATGAGCGGGAAAGGCAAGCTCAACATGTTGGAGGATCCATGACAATATAATTTATCTCAGATGTAAGAAAACATAACCCATTACGTTGTCTTCCTTGTCCAACATCAACTCTTTAGCATGTCATATTTTAATGAGTGCTCACAATCATGAAAGATGTCCAAGATAGTATATTTATATGTGAAGACCTCTCTTTCTTTATTACTTCCTATTAATTGCAACGATGACCAAAACTATGTGTGTCAACTCTCAACAACTTTTAATCATCATATTGTTTCTATGTGAAGTCATTACCCTCAATAAGATCAATATGAACTCTTTATTTCTTTTTATTCTTTTCTCTTTTCTTTTATTCACTCAAGATCATGGCAAAGTAAACAAGCCGTTGAATCAATACTAATCTTTATTATATAACACACGGACTCGATTACATAGAGGGATCATAAAGCAAACTCAAAACTAGATCATGCCATAAACTTTATTCTACTGGATCAAGATATTACCAAAAGGATCGCACTAAGAAAAACAGTAAAGATAGAAGTGATGGTGATACGATACCGGGGCACCTCCCCCAAGCTTGGTAGTTGCCAAGGGGAGTGCCCATACCAGATACTCAATTCTTCTTTGTTGGTGGAGAAGGTGATGGTTTTGTTGATGGTGTAGGTTTCTTTCTTAATTTACGCTTGAGGAAAGAGTTTTGGTCCCTTAGGTCATCGATCTCCTTCTCCAGACTCAGTATCTTTTTGCATAGTTCCTGCTTGTTTTCCTACAAGAGGCGAAAAGGGATAAACTCGATCTTAGGTTTCTTTACTCTATCTGGGAGGCTTGACTTTCTGAACTCCACATGCATGTCCCCAGGTTGAGGTAATGGGACTTCGTCTTCTTCTGAGCTCGTCTCCTCCCTTCCCTTGGGTTCATAGTCCTCTTCTTCTTCCATAGTCCAACCACAATGCTCCACATCCCCATAGACCTTAGGATCTGCGAGGTAATCAGCCACATAGCTTTCTCCTTCCGAATCCTGGGATGACATGTTGCTCTAATCTGCAGCAGGACAGCTCAAAACAAAAATAGAGAATATTTGCGTGATACATGAGTCAAAACCTTCGGGAGATTATATAATGAATTTTTACCGACCAAAATACGTATTGTGCAAGAAAACGGAGTCCGGAGGGCGCATGAGGTGCCCACGAGGTAGGGGGCGTGCCCAGTAGGGTAGGGCGCGCCCTCCACCCTCATGTCCTTCCCGGACTGCTTCTTATTTTTCTATTTTTCTAAATATTCCAAAACAGAGAAATATTGCCTTAAAAACTGTTTTGGAGTCGGTTTACTTACCGTACCACATACCTTTTCCTTTTCGGAGTCTGAAACATTCCGAAAAGTGTCCCTTATGTATTCCTCCGGGGTTATTGTTTCAATAACATTGTATTCAACATTTATAGGATTACCTGAGATATAATGTTTAATTCTTTGACCGTTCACCACCTTCAGATTTGTGCCTTCGAAGTTGTTGATTTTTATGGCACCGGAACGATAGAACTCCTCGATAACGTAGGGGCCTTCCCATTTAGAGAGAAGTTTTCCTGCAAAAAATCTTAAACGAGAGTTGTATAGCAATACATAATCACCTACATTAAACTCACGCTTTTGTATCCTTTTTTCATGCCATCTTTTAACTTTTTCTTTAAACAACTTGGCATTTTTGTAGGCTTGGGTTCTCCATTCATCAAGTGATCTAATATCAAATAACCTCTTCTCACCGGCAAGTTCAAAAATCATAGTTGAGCTCTTTGATAGCCCAATATGCCTTGTGTTCTAGTTCGAGAGGTAAGTGACATGCTTTTCCATAAACCATTTTATACGGAGACATACCCATAGGATTTTTATATGCAGTTTTATAGGCCCATAATGCATCATCAAGTTTCTTGGACCAATTCTTTCTAGACCTATTGACAGTCTTTTGCAAAATTAATTTGAGCTCTCTATTGCTCAATTCTACTTGACCACTAGTCTGTGGGTGATAAGGAGATGCAATTCTATGATTAACATCATACTTAGCAAGCATTTTACCGAAAACACCATGAATAAAATATGAACCACCATCAGTCATTAAATATCTAGGGACTCCAAATCTCGAAAAAATAACTTCTTTAAGCATTTTAATAGAAGTGTTATGATCAGCACTACTAGTTGGAATAGCTTCTACCCACTTAGTAACGTAATCAATAGCAACTAAAATATGTGTATAACCATTAGAGGCAGGAAAAGGTCCCATATAGTCAAAGCCCCAAACATCAAATGGTTCAATAATGACTGAATAGTTCATAGGCATTTCTTGACGTCTACTAATATTACCAATTCTTTGACATTCATCACAAGATAGGACAAACTTACGGGCATCTTTGAAGAGAGTAGGCCAATAAAAACCGGATTGCAATACCTTGTGTGCAGTTCTATCTCCAACATGGTGTCATCCATAAGCTTCGGAGTGACACTTGCGTAGGATCTATTCCTGTTCATGCTCAGGTACACAACGTCTAATAACACCATCTACTCCTTCTTTGTAAAGATGTGGGTCATCCCGAAAGTAATGTCTCAAATCATAAAAGAACTTTTTCTTTTGCTGGTATGTGAAACTAGGCGGTATAAATTTAGCAACAATGTAATTAGCATAATCAGCATACCATGGTGCAGTATGAGAAGCATTTATGACATTTAATTGCTCATCAGGAAAGCTATCATCAATAGGTAGTGCGTCATCAAGCACATTTTCTAGCCTAGACAAGTTGTCTGCAACGGGGTTCTCAGCTCCCTTTCTATCAACAATATGCAAATCAAGTTCTTGTAGCAAGAGAACCCATCTAATAAGTCTAGGTTTAGCATCTTTCTTTTCCATAAGATATTTAATAGCAACATGATCAGTGTGAATAGTTACTTTAGAATCAACAATATAAGGTCTAAACTTATCACAAGCAAATACAACTGCTAAGAATTCTTTTTCAGTAGTAGCATAGTTTCTTTGAGCATTGTCCAGAGTTTTACTAGCATATTGAATAACATTTAATTTCTTATCAACTCTTTGCCCTAGAACAGGACCTACAGCATAATCACTAGCATCACACATAATTTCAAAGGGTAAATTCCAATCAGGTGGCTGAACAATAGGTGCAGAGATCAATGCTTTCTTAAGTATTTCAAATGCTTCTACACAATCATCATCAAAGACAAATGGTATATCTTTTTGTAATAAATTAGTCAGAGGCCGAGAAATTTTTGAGAAGTCCTTAATGAACCTCCTATAAAATCCGGCGTGACCAAGGAAACTTCTTATACCTTTGATGTCCTTGGGACATGACATCTTTTCAATAGCATCAACCTTGGCTTTATCAACTTCAATACCTCTTTCAGAAACTTTATGCCCCAAGACAATACCTTCATTAACCATAAAGTGGGACTTTTCCCAGTTCAAGACAATATTAGTTTCTTCACATCTCTGCAAAACTCGATCAAGGTTGCTCAAGCAATCATCAAAAGAAGATCCATAGACAGAGAAGTCGTCCATGAAAACCTCACAAATCTTTTCACAAAATTCGGAGAATATAGCCATCATGCATCTTTGAAAGGTAGCAGGTGCATTACATAAACCAAAAGGCATACGTCTATAAGTAAAAGTACCAAAAGGGCAAGTAAAAGTAGTCTTTGATTGATCCTTAGCTGACACAGGTATTTGAGAGAAACCAAAATAACCATCTAGAAAGCAAAAGTGTGTATTTTTGGATAATCTTTCTAGCATTTGATCGACAAAAGGTAAGGGGTAATGATCCTTTTTAGTAGCCTTATTTAATTTGCGGAAATCAATTACCATCTTATAACCTGTAATAATTCTTTGAGGAATCAATTCATCTTTATTATTAGGAACGACAGTAATACCTCCCTTCTTAGGGACACAGTGGACAGGACTTACCCACTGACTATCAGCAACAGGATAAATTATACCTGCCTCAAGGAGCTTTAGTATTTCCTTTCTTACCACTTCTTTCATTTTAGGATTCAGCCGTCGTTGATGATCACGAACTGGTTTAGCATCTTCTTCCAAATTTATTTTATGTTGACATAGAGTGGGGCTAATGCCCTTTAGATCATCAAGAGTATACCCAATAGCAGGACGATGCTTCTTCAGAGTTTTCAATAATCTTTCTTCTTCATGCTCTGAAAGGTTAGCGCTAATAATAACAGGATATATCTTTTTCTCATCAAGATAAGCATATTTAAGAGTATGAGGCAACGGTTTAAGCTCAAACACAGGATCACCCTTGGCTGGAGGAGGATCCCCTAGGATTTCAACATGCAAATTATGTTTAAGAATAGGTTCCTATTTAAAGAATACTTCATCTATTTCCCTTCTTTCATTCATAAACATATCATTTTCATGGTCTAGCAAATATTGTTCTAAAGGATCACTAGGAGGTACGGCAATAGAAGCAAGACCAATAATTTCATCCTTACTAGGCAATTCTTCTTCACGGTGTTGTATACTAAATTTAGAGAAATTAAACTCATGAGACATATCACCCAAGCCAATAGTAACAACATTATTTTCACAGTCTATCCTAGCATTAACTGTGTTCAAGAAAGGTCTACCAAATATAATGGGACAAAAGCTATCTTGTGGGGAACCAAGAACAAGAAAATCAGCAGGATATTTAGTTTTCCCACACAAGACTTAAACATCTCTAACAATTCCCATTGCTGATATAGTATCTCTATTGGCAAGTTTAATTGTAACATCAATATCTTCTAACTCAGCAGGTGCAATCTCATGCTTAATTTCTTTGTATAGGTCATGAGGTATAACACTAGCACTAGCATGCATATCACATAAGCCATGATAACAATGATCTCCTATTTTAACAAAAATAATAGGCATGCCTACCACAGGTCTATGTTTATCTTTAGCACAAGGTTTAGCAATTCTAGCTGTTTCATCACAGAAATAAATAACATGGCCATCAATATTATTAGCCAAGAGATCTTTAACAATTGCAATATTAGGTTCAACTTTAACTTTCTCAGGAGGTGTATAAGTTCTAATATTGCTTTTACGAACCACAGTTGAAGCTTTAGCATGATCTTTTATCCTAACAGGAAAAGGTGGTTTCTCAACATAAGCAGTAGGAATAATAGGATCATTATAAGTGACAGTCTTTTCTTCAACTTTAATAGGTGCATCTACTTTTACTTCTATGGGAGGATGATATTTAAACCACTTCTTGGGGAGATCAACATAAGTAGCAAAAGATTCACAGAAGGAAGCTACTATCTCAGAGTCAAGTCCATATTTAGTGCTAAATTTACGAAAAACATCGGTATCCATAAAAGATTTAACACAATCAAACTTAGGTGTCATACCTGACTTCTTATCTTCGTTGTGGTCCCAATCTTCAGAGTTGCGTTTAATTCTTTCCAATAAATCCCATTTGAATTCAATAGTCTTCGTCGTAAAAGATCCAGCACAAGAAGTATCGAGGATGGTGCGATTGTTATCAGAAAGCCGAGCATATAAATTTTGAATAATCATTTCTCTTGAGAGCTCATGATTGGGGCATGAATATAACATTGATCTAAGCCTCCCCCAAGCTTGAACGATGCTTTCTCCTTCGCGAGGCCAAAAATTATATATATAATTGCGATCACGATGAACAAGATGCATAGGATAAAACTTCTGATGAAATTCCAATTTCAATCGTTTGTAGTTCCATGATCCCATATCATCACATAGCCTATACCATGTCAATGAATCTTCCTTCAAAGATAAAGGGAAGACCTTATTCTTAACAACATCTTCGGGTACACCTGCAAGCTGAAATAATCCACAAACTTTATCCACATATATTAGGTGCTCATCAGGATGCGTTGTTCCGTCTCCTACAAAAGGATTAGCTAGCAGTTTTTCTATCACACCTGAAGGAATTTCAAAGGGGACATTTTCATTTTCAGTAGGTTCGGTAGGTTGAGGAGCAACTCTTTGCTCTACTGGTCGGGGTGAAGATACCCCGAACAAGCCACTCAGAGGATTACTTTCCATAGTAACAAGTGACAGCAAATTTCAGCACACTATATAAATTTTTTCTTACCAAATTCCACCTACCAAAGGCACTTCACTCCTCGGCAGCGTCGCCAGAAAAGAGTTTTGATGACCCACAAGTATAGGGGATCTATCATAGTCCTTTCGATAAGTAAGAGTGTCGAACCCAATGAGGAGCAGAAGGAAATGATAAGTGGTTTCCAGCAAGGTATTCTCTGCAAGTACTGAAATAAGTGGTAACAAATAGTTTTGTGATAGGATAATTTGTAACGAGCAACAAGTAAAAAAAGTAAATAAAGTGCAGCAAGGTGGCCCAGTCCTTTTTGTAGAAAAGGACAAGCCTGGACAAACTCTTATATAGAGAAAAGCGCTCCCGAGGACACATGGGAATATCGTCAAGCTAGTTTTCATCACGCTCATATGATTCGCGTTCGGTACTTTGATAATTTGGTATGTGGGTGGACCGGTGCTTGGGTACTGTCCTTACTTGGACAAGCATCCCACTTACGATTAACCTATATCGCAAGCATCCGCAACTATAACAAAAGTATTAAGGTAAACCTAACCATAGCATGAAACATATGGATCCAAATCAGCCCCTTACGAAGCAACACATAAACTAGGGTTTAAGCTTCTGTCACTCTAGCAACCCATCATCTACTTATTACTTCCCAATGCCTTCCTCTAGGCCCAAATAATGGTGAAGTGTTATGTAGTTGACGTTCACATAACACCACTATAGGCTAGACACACTACAAAAAAAAGACACATCCGTGACATTTTGGGCCGAACGAATTTTTTTTCTGTCATACATATGACACTTCTATGATGATAATTGTGACAAAACCCGGTATCATCATAGATGTGGTGGGCTCCTACTTCTATGACAAAAAATCATGACAGCAAATGGGCTTTTCGTCCTGGGCGGGCCGGAGACGCAGCTGCATGAAATTCTTTGGGCCGTCCATGACGGAAAAAACCGTGGTAGAAGCGAGGGCGAGCAAAATTTCGGGGAGTACCCGGTTACGGTGGGAGGCCGGGGGCCGAGCGATGCGCGTTTCTCTCGTACACGTACGCGCATGTGCGCGAGGCGTTGGCTCTAACTGAACCCGAGCGAGGTGTTGGGCACTAACTAAACCCGAGCGATTGCACTGCAGGCTACGCGTTACTGAACCCGAGCGATCGATCGATGGCTGTTAACTGAACCCGATCGAGCGATTCCTTCGCTACTGCTGCTAAATGAAGCCGGTCGATGCTGCCTCTAGATGAACAGTGAGCGTTG